>NC_091471.1:15042535-15227535 GCF_036971445.1 Narcine bancroftii
TTCAAGTATCTGTGTTCTTCAACCCTCCCCAGGTCCTACTACTCACTGAGTAAGTCCTGCATTGGTTTAACCTTTCCTTGTAAATAATACTTTCAAGTATCTGTGTTCTTCAACCCTCCCCAGGTCCTACTACTCACTGAGTAAGTCCTGCATCGGTTTAACCTTTCCTTGTAAATAACACTTTCAAATCCAGGCAACATCCAGGTGAAACTCTTCTGTGCCCATTGCAAGCCTACATATCTTTCTGTTGACCAGAACTGTACCTAATAATCCAAATTGAACCTAAGTAAACTTTTATTCAACTTTCAAAGGACAAAATATCATTCCCTCTGCACTGGGATAAAAAAAAAGCCCTGGATAGGATTTGAAGCCATATGCAGCTGAATCAGAGAGAAATTGACTGCAAAAGAAATAAAAACACAATGCTGCAGAAACTCAGCAGGTCAAACAGTGTCCTTGATATAGCAAAGATAAAGAGACAGGCAGCAGAGTTGGGGTAGTGGTTAGTGCAATGCCTTTACAGTGCCAGCGATTGGGACCAGGGTTCAAATCCCACGCCATCTGTAAGGGGTTTGTACGTTCTCCCCATGTCTGCATGGGTTTCCCTGGGGGCTCTGGTTTCCTCCTATCATTCATACGAAACGTTCCGAGGTGTAGGTTAATTGGGCGGCACAGACTCGTGGGCAGAAATGGCCCGTTACTGTACATAACTGACATTAATCATGATAATTGATTGCAGCTGAGCAAAACCTGCCACTTGCTATTAAAGCCATTAACGTACTCTGGCGGCTGCTAGAGGAGGAACTAGTCCTGTATAATAGAACTACAATTTGGATAGAACCTGGTTTCTCAAAGAATCAGACTGGGTCTTTATTCCCTGGAGCAGAGGAGGCTGAGGGGTGACCTCATAAAGTCAGGAGAATCGTAGTTCCAGTGAATGCCACAGTCTTTCTTTTCACAGGGCAGACAATCCGAGAGGGTTCGGATTGGGAGAGGGAAGGGGTTCGGGATGGGGGGCGGGGAGGGCCTGAGAGGAAACCATTTTGTATGTTCTCCCCGTGTCTGCATGTGTTTCCACCGGGTACTCCGGTTTCCTTCCACCCATCAAAATGTACCAGGGTTTGTAGGTCAATTGGATGTAATTGGGCAGCATGGACTCATGGGCCAAAAGAGGCTGTTACCGTGCTGTATATCTACATTTTTAAAAAATAATGGGTATTCTGTACCTGTATCAAGCTGTAAAACAGAGAAAATAGAACATTATGGCACATTATGTTCTGCCTCCACCCACAACCACCCTTGGCAATGCATTCCAGGCAACCACAACTTCCTGTGTAAAAAACCTACCCTGACATCTCCACTAAACTTTCTTCCCTTCACTTTGTACAGATGTCCTCTAGTGTTTGCTATTCATGCCCTGGGAGAAAGAAGGTATTGGAGGAGTTGAGCACCAAGTACCTTTGTTCCACAAGACCACCAACCCCACCCCCAGCATCCTACCCTCACCGAGTAAGTCCTGCATTGGTTTAACCAATTGAAGTGGGTACAATTTCAATGTTCAAAATACATTTAGACAGATATATGGATAGGAAAGATTTAGAGGACATAAACCAAATGCAGGCAAGTGGGACTTGCCCAAAATGCCAACTTGGTCAGTATGGATGAGTTGGGCCGAAGGGCTATGACTCTCTGCCTGCCAACCAGCTCAACTCACTATGGGTCTGGCAGCTCCAGAGTTAAAGTCCTGCTGTCCATCAATTCTGTTAGACTGTTAGTCATGGTAAAATGCAATTGACCTACGCAGTGGATTATTGGATGGGTTCAGCAGCTACATTAAAAGTACAGTTAATGACTAACTTGTTTTAAATGGTTATGGCCTTTAATCACTGGAGAGACTGGCTAAAGGAACAAGATTTTTATTCTCTAGATTAGCAGAGGCAGTTTGGGGAGATGTTAGATCATAAGTTAATAGTCATTTTGTAGAAGCGTCACCTGCCCTTGCCCCCCCCCCCCCACCCCCCACCACTTGCTCATTCAATTGCCCTGTACTTTTCCAATTCAAAATCTTGGTCTGCCATGGCTATGTCAAACATTCCAAAGCAGGGGAAGTAGGGGAAGCGTCAGCAAGGAGTGCTCCACTCTGAGCCATAGTGGATTGATTCTCAGTGGGATCGACAGGGCCAAAGCAGGGAGGAAGTCATGTTGAAGAGTTTTGACCCAAAACGTTAACAATTCCCTTTCTCTTCATTGACACTGCGCCACCTGCTGAGCTCCTCCCACAGCTTCTCTGCAGGCTCTTGTGCCTCCTGGAGGTTTCCCCATTATTTGAAAAAGGGATCAAAGCCTCAATAATAAGGAATAGAATATTTAGGGTATATTTCAACTATAGATATACAGCCAGACGAAACAGTGTTTCCGTGCACCATGCTGCAAACACATGCTCACACATTAGGTAGTGCAACACTATTGTCATACCAGTTTACAGATTTCAGATTTATTGTCAGAGTACATGCATGACATCACATACAACCCTGAGATTCTTTTTCCTGTGGACGAGGCAGAATTACCACTTATTTGTAGTGCAAAAAAACTGTGCACAGCGTGTACACACAAAACAAATAAAGAACCATAAACAGATAACAAACATAAACAAATTGACTGAGCAATGCAGAGAGAATTTAAAAAAAGAAAATCAAGTAAGAGTCCTTAAATGATTCTCTGATTGAATTCACCATTGAGGAGTCTGATGGTGGAGGGGGAGCAGCTGTTCCTGAACCTGGTGGTACGAGTCTTGTGGCACCTAGACCTCTTTCCTGATGGCAGCAATAAGAACAGAGCATGTGCTGGGTGGTGAGGGTCTTTGACGATTGCTGCTGCTCTCCGATGGCAGATGTTCTCGATGGCGGGGAGGGTTCAAATCCGACGGTGTCTCTATGTTCTCCCCGTGTTTGCAGTAAAATGCAAAGTCTGCAGACACCATGGTTGAAGTAAAAACACAATGCTGGAGGAACTCAGCAGGTCAAACAGTGAACTTTATATGGCAGAAGGTGCTTTTCGGTGGCCAGAATACCCGAATGTAAAGCCTTCTAAAATACCCAAATGCGGCTGTCGGGAGGCCACCTGAAAGTGGAGAACCCAGCCCCTATGAGCTCTTAACTAACTCTCCTTGGGGAGGTATAATCTCCAGCTTGGAGAACTCCATCTAGGCACCTGAAAGCAGCAAGGCAAAGCTACCATCTCCGCTGCCGACACATACCCTCCCCACTGCCTGACAGCCCTCCAGCATGGGACTATGGGGCTGGGGCGGCCAACGCACGACTATGGGGCTGCGTCACAAAGCATTTATTAGGTTTAAAAAAAACTGTTTTGGGGCATTAAATTACATAACCAAAAACTCAATAGCAAATAGTACATTGCTTCCAAAACTCAGAACCTTGACAGCTAAAGGCAGAGCTGCAAAAGTTGGCACAATTAAATGCTGACATAAATAAGAGGTCAAAATTAAAGATCTGAAGATATCTCAAGAGAGATACAGGGCTTGGAGAGGGGAAGGGAACGCAACAGTGACTACCGCCACAGTCCACAGGAGCCATGTTTGCTTGGACACGGCTCTCCTTCAGCCACCACGTTCAGGTGACAGAAAGGCGTTTTCTCTGCGGCCACCTGAACGTCCCAGCTGCAGTCCCCCAGCCGCGTCTGCCGGCGCATTATCTGCGTCTGAGAACCTGAAAGTGGCTAAAAGATAAAGATACACTAAGAATGAGTTTTCCCGGGCGATATGGTTTCCTCCACCCTTCAAAAAAATACGAATAGGATTATAGATTAATTTTCATGCATTTGGGCAGCAAGGGTTTAAATGGCTGGAATTAACTTTTACTGTGCTGTAAATAAAATTTAAAAAATACACAGCACATAGTAATCGCACAGCAAATAATTTAAAATAAATAATATAAATATTTTTGAACTATTTACTTAGTAACAGGATACTGTTCATCAATCTCACAGCCTGTGGGAACAAGTTAAGCATTTGCCGGCCTAGCTGATCTGATGTTGATACTCCTGAACTTCGTTCTTGATGGTAGTGGGTCAAAGATCCTGGGTGATGGATGAAAAAGATCCTCAATAATTCTTTGTGCCCTATTTAACCAACATTCCCAATATACATCGTTAATAGAGTAAAGGGAGCCCCCAGTGAACTTCCTTACTGTATTAATGATCCTCTGTATTGTGACAGATTATGTTGTGTTTGTATTGTATAATAGATATGTTTTTGGGAGATAAATTGGGGCTGGTTTTTTAGTGTAGGTCACATACAAACACTTCAAAACAGATCTCATTTAAAATACTGGAGCTCTGCTCAAGCCAGATAGGGTGGCTCCTGGGGGGCCTTTGGAAAGACTTTGGGGAGTGCTCAAGGGACTTCACTAATGGATTGTTGTTTTGAAAAGCAACAGATGAAAGAGAACAGAGGAGTAGTTCTGTGCTGCAGGCTGTCTGGCATGCAGCTTGCTGTTTTAAGATGGTCATGTAGCTTTGCAAGCAGAGAGAGTCAAACAGGCTTTTTCTCAGAGAGAGATCAGTTTTGCAGTTTTACAATCAGCAGCTGGGACTAGAAAAGGTCAAGCTGGAAAGATTGTGGAAAAAAAACATTTTTAAGATGGGTTGTGAGTGCTTAGTTCATTCTGGTCAAAGCCCCTGTGGTCCATACAAGAGGAGAGGACAGACTGCCTGATGTTTCCTTTGAAATAAGAAAAAAAAAGGAACTCTGTGGTGACCTGAAAGAAAGAAGTTATCTGACTGGGCAAGTTACTTCAGCAAGACACTGATGTGGCTGATTAAAAAGGAATTAGTTGTGGGTGTCCAGTGAACAACAAATCTCTGTCCAACAAGAACCTTCCTGAGTGGCAACCTTTTAGCTTTCAAGCACCAAAGCCTTGTGAACTTCATAGATGTTAAATTCTGTGCACAGTATAAGAATTGCCTGCAACCAGTGAACTTAGAGGAAGGAGAAGTGAGATTGGATTGTGAATCAAAGAACTTTTCTGAACTTACATACACATTAAATACACGTGCGCTTAGAATTAAAAGGGGGTTAAGTTAGGTTAGTTAAGTTAATCATGATAAAATAAAGTTTGATCCTGTTTTCATGTTTAAAGATCATTAAAAGCAACTTTGGTTTAAGTAACCATTTGTCTTGGTGAACATCTATTGCTGCTGGGTTTTGGGGTCCTCTGGGCTTGTAACAATATTAACTTCTGATCTGATGCTTTGCAGCTACCATACCACACAATGATGCAAATGGACAAGACACTCTCTTTGTACTCCTGTAAAACATTGTTAAGATGGGGGAAAGTAACTCACACCCTCCTTAGGAAGTGTAGGCACTGCTACATTTTCCTGACTAATAAAGAGGTGTTGTGGGTCCAGAATAGGTGGCCCCCTGTATGGACACCAAGAAATTTATACTCAAGGTAGATAAGTTCTTCATTAGGAAGGGAATCAAGGGTTATGGAGGTAGGCAGGCATATGCAGTTGAAAAGGGTAATAAATCAACCACAGTGGAATGGCAGGACAGACTTGATGGGCTGAATGGCCTAATTCTGCTCCTATATATAGTCTTGGCTTGATGTGAGGATGGGGGTAGTACAGTAAGCATAGGGGTGAGCATGATACTACTACAGCACCAATAACCCAGGTTTAAATCCGCCGCTGTCTGTGGGAAGTATGTACATTCTGCCCATATCCACATGGTTTTCCTCCGGGTGCCAATTTTCTTTCACTAGGATGGTGGCTGAATTGGAGGGGTTCAGTTATGGCAAGAGAGAACAGGTTGGGCTTGGTTTCTCTAGAGTCAAGGAAGCTGAGGGGGTGATTCAACAAAGGCAGGTCCTGTTTGACAAATTTACTGGAGTTCTTTGGCGATCTAATAAGCTTGGTAGATAGAAAGGAGGAGATGAACATTGCTTACCTGGATTTCCAGAAGGCATTCGATAAGATGCCACATAAAAGACAGGATGTACAGTGAAACCCTGTTATAACACAATCGTTTGGGTCGCGCTAAATCGGGATTCAAGAAAATCAACATTCCAGAATGCTTCAGAGTTGGAGGATTTTTATGTGGCCCACCTCCTGGTTCTCCAGCTAACGGAGGTTAGCCATGAGGTGCTCAATGGCTTCAGACATTTTTGGGGGTGGGGCTGGAGGTTCTTCATTATCATCCTCTTGTAGTTCGAGAATCGGTGTCACTTGCCTCCACCAGTGCTGACACGCAGTAAATAACCCGAGAGGCTGAGACTGTGTCACTGATCTACAGGGTTTTATTAACAATGGACAAGGACCTCATCCTGTGCCGAGACCTGGGCTTTCTGGGGAAGGGTCAAGGCGTTAAAGGCTTTATATAAGGTCAAAAGAGGGAGGGGCCAAAGGTACAGTCACAGGACGGGGTGGAACCAGGTGATCAGGAATACAGCAGTTCACCACAGGTGCTATAGTAATGTTATGGAAGATCTCAGAGTCCATCAGGTGCTCGTATGTTGGGCATTTGTCATGGGCAAAGTATCAGTGGTGAAAATCCTCTGCTTATTTCAATCAGCCTCTGCGCCACACCCACCTCTTCATCTGTGAAGCCGTAGAATTCTTGCTCATTATCATCTTCTTCATCTTCTTTGGTGGATTGACATGCTGAAAAGCCTAGACCAAAACTCTTCTCCCAGCATTTTTCTACACATGATGAGCTGACTGCTGCCCAGACCTTCCCACCTAAGTGGCAAACATCCTTAACATTCATTTTTATCAGATAGTCTTCCAGCGTTGTTGATTCGACTGCAATTCTACAGATTAATTCTGCTTGCATACAAGATGATTCCCCTGATCTAGGGCTGGATCTTAGATGTAGTGTTCTTTGAGAGATAAGAAACTCAGATCTTTTCGTCATGGCTTACTAGATTGGCAGCTGCCAGAAAGGCAGGATAGTTGTCAAGCAAAGGAAGAGCTTTGAGTTCTAGATTTTGCTTATGGAATTAAGTACAGACAACATGGACAAACGTTATGTAAAACCAACCCTCATAGATGACATTTGTCATCCAAGCATTGCTGCTGTGCGTGTATTCGAACAGTAAGGACTTCATATTGACATGGTGGAAACAGCGGGGTGAGCAAAATTTGTCAATCACAAGAGGTTTTAGCTTGTGTGTTTACACAAAACAACATCATGCGATCTTTGCGTTGTTTGAACCCCTCACTTCAATGGGTGCCATCTTTGCTAGACAGCGCACGGTCTGGGGTCATCTTGTAGCAGAGGCCTGTTTCATCACAGTTGTACACTTGTTATTCGACGTGGCCACATTCTTCTAAGAGAGTTTTTAGATGTCCTTTATCTCCAGCTTTGTTTGTTTTAGCAATAGAACCTTTAGCAGAGTTAATAAGACAAGATTTGGTGGATTCACGTGATGGAGTAGTGGCCGGTAGGAGAATACCAGCCCTCTCCAGAAAAGAAGAAATAAAGTGAAGAAAACACAAAGTTCAAGAAACACAAAACACAACAAATAAAAGATAAAGGTGTGGAGAAAAGAAAGAAAATGGCACCCAAGAATGAAAAACCAAAAACAATGGGAAAAAAAGAAGAAAAGACGCTGGAAGAGAAAGGCCTTACCTGCATGAAGAGGAAAGGAGCCATCATGGAGAGAGGAGCCCGCTTCCCGAGGTTAGTGGCGACCCTGCAGAGTCGCGACCTCCCGACCACTGGACTGCAAAAATGGCTCTTTGAGCCAAACAGAAGTGCGCAATGCGCACACTAAGGAAAGAGAAAACACCAACGGGAGAGGGGCCCAGCTGAGGAGCGAACTTACACAGCGCAACCAGCTGAGAGAACAGGAAAGGATGCAAAACAGCAACAGGAGGCCCATCAGATAACTAGCCCAGAAGAAGCTATGCAAAAAAACACCCAACAAACTGAGGCAAGCAGCTCAACAAGAAAGTCAGAGGAGACACAGATACAAGGAAGAGAAGTAGAAGACACAAACCCAAGAGCAGACACAGAAGAAGAAGAGGAAGACCAAGCTCTGCACAGAGGAATAGAAGGTAAAATAGATGGTCAGTAGAGGGATTTAAAAAAATTTCACGAACAAATGAAAGCATTAAAAGAATGGTTGACATTAGAATTTAGTGAAATGAAAAGAAAAATGAAAAGTACAGAAGAAAAAGTGAGTAGAATAGAGCTGGTCGTAACAGAAATAGGGAAAAGATTAGAAAATGTGGAAGAACGAGAAACGGCTGTAGAAACGGAAGTGAATGACTTAAGAGGAAAATTGGAAGACAGTGACAAAAAAGTTAAAGAATCACAAGAGATGTTAGCTCAGAAGATGGATATAATGGAAAACTATAGTAGACAAAACAACACAAAGATAGTGGGCCTAAAGGAAGATGAAGAAGGCACAAATATGAAAGAATTTATAAAAGAATGGATCCCAAAGGTCCTGGGAATGCCAGAAATACAGGAAGGAATGGAAATAGAAAGGGGACACAGAACATTAGCCCCAAAACCACAGCCACAACAAAAACCAAGTTTCGTTTTGGTAAAATTCCTGAGATACATGACAAGAGAAAATATATTGTAGAGGGCAAGGAATAAAATTAAAGAAGACAAAAAACCATTGGAATACAAGGGTCAAAAAATATTTTTTTACCCAGACATAAGTTTTGAACTCCTAAAGCAGAGGAAGGAGTTTAACACAGCAAAATTAATCCTATGGAAAAAAGGCTATAAATTTATGTTAAGATATCCAACTGTGCTTGAAATATTTATCCCAGCGCAACAAAACAGACTCTTCTCGGATCCCAAGAAAGCACGAGCATTTGCAGAACGCCTGCAGGACAGAAGGAGAAATGAGGAGATGTAACAAGAATGAAGAATGATGACAAACTACATATAAAGATGGAAAAATAATGTATAAGTAAGAACTAAAGAAGGGAATGAAAAGGGAAGTAAGGGGGAGAAAAAAAGGAGGAAAAAAGAGGGTGAACTTTGTTATGTGAAGATAAAAGTCTTTTCTGGAGGGGGTTGGGAGGGAGACAGTAACAGTCACTTGCGAGCAGGTTCGCAACCCAAATGGAGAGGGGAGTTGTGGGACAAGCGGCAACTCAGAGAGGGGGGGGGACACTTGGGGTTATGGGAATTTTAGATGTGGGAGTGATTGAAGTATTTTATGTTTTAGAAGTGTTGTCATACATTGAGTTCAAAAAGGGAAAACTGAGAGACGAAAATGGGGAAAAAGGGAAAGGTGGTGGTGAGGAAGCGGAAATGAAGTGTAAACAGAGTATGAGATGGCCACGTTGAACTATATGACTATAAATATTAATGGAATACATAACCAAATCAAAAGGAAGAGGCTATTAAATTTACTGAAAAAAGAAAAAAATAGATAAAGCATTCGTGCAGGAAACGCATCTAACTGAAGTGGAACATAATAAATTAAAGAGAGACTGGGTAGGGCACGTAACGGCAGCATCATATAACTCAAAAGCCAGAGGTGTAGCTATATTAATCAATAAAAATGTATCAATCAAAATAGAGGAGGAACTAATAGATCCAGCAGGGAGGTAATGATAAAGTGTCAGATATATTCAGAATTCTGGAATTTGATCAATAAATATGCACCTAATGAGGAGGATCAAAAGTTTATGCAAGTTTTTTTTTAAGGTTGTAGATATGCAGGGGAATATATTGATAGAAGGGGACTTTAACCTTAATTTGGACCCAAAGTTGGATAAAACTGGACAAAAGACTAGCAAAAAGAATAAAGTGGCTACATTTATGGTTAAATCAATGCAGGAAATGAAACTTATGTATATATGGAGGAGGCAGCACCCAAGGGAGAAGGAATATTCATATTATTCGAGTAGGCATAAAACATACTCAAGGATTGATATGTT
This sequence comes from Narcine bancroftii, assembly GCF_036971445.1. Lineage (NCBI taxonomy): Eukaryota > Metazoa > Chordata > Chondrichthyes > Torpediniformes > Narcinidae > Narcine > Narcine bancroftii. Next base: position 15,052,466 of record NC_091471.1, read on the forward strand.
TTTTTGTTGTCAGCCCATATTCAAGGGAGAGTTAGGAAAACGGAATATATAGCTAGATTGTTATCAGATCACTCACCCCTGTTATTAGCAATAGAACTGGAGGACATCCCACCAAGAACATATCGATGGAGATTAAACTCCATGCTACTTAAAAGACAGGAATTTAGAGAATTTATTGAACGCCAAATTAAAATGTATTTTGAAATAAATATGGAATCAGTGAAAGACAAATTTATACTATGGGATGTAATGAAAGCCTTCATTAGAACGCAGATAATAAGTTATGTAACTAAGATGAAGAAGGACTACAATCGGGAAATAGAACATCTGGAAAGGGAAATAGTAAGTACAGAAAAAGAATTAGCAACAAGGAAAATACAACAAAAAGAAGAGAATTGGCTGACAAAAAAATAAAATACAAAACATTACAAACGTATAAGGTGGAGAAGAACATAATGAAAATAAAACAAAAGTATTACGAGCTAGGAGAAAAAATGCACAAAATATTAGCCTGGCAACTTAAAACAGAACAAGCTAAAAGAACTCTATTAGCATCAAGGAAAAAGGACAAACAAATTACATATAAACCAACAGAGATTAATGAAAACTTTAAGGAATTTTATGATCAATTATACCAAACTGAGAATGAGGGGAAAGAAAACAAAATAGATGAGTATTTAGCTAAAATTTACCTACTGAAATTGCAAGAGGAGCAAAACAAATTTATAACCATTTGAAATAGAGGAATTACAGGATATATTAAAAAAGCTGCCGAACAATAAAATGCTTGGAGAGGATGGACTCCCAATAGAATTCTATAAAACATTTAAAAAGTTATTAATTCCTCATCTCCTGGAAGTAATGAACCAGATAGAAGAAACACAAAACTTGCCAGATTCATGTCAAACAGCAATAATTACAGTAATACCAAAGACGGGGAAAGATCCATTAACACCAGTATCATATAGACCAATATCTCTACTTAACTCAGATTATAAGGTAATAGCAAAACTATTAGCAAACAGATTGGCCGACTGTGTACCAAAGATAGTAAAACTAGATCAAACTGGATTTATTAAGAAAAGACGAACAGCGGACAATGTCTGTAAGTTCATCCATGCAGTTGAAGGAAATAAGATAGCAACAGTGGCTGTTGCTTTAGATGCAGAAAAAGCCTTTGACAGGGTACAATGGAATTATTTATTCAAAGTATTATAGAGGTTCAACGTACCAGAAAAATATATTAATTGGATTAAAGCATTATATAAGGGACCATTGGCGAAGGTAACAGTAAATGGATATGTATTGAACCAGTTTAAATTAAGTAGGTCAACTAGGCAGGGATGTCCACTATCTCCCTCACTGTTTGCTTTAGCAATAGAACCATTGGCAGAACTGATAAGAACAGAAAATAAAATAAAAGGGATAAAAATGAAAGAGAAGGAATATAAAATCTGTCTATTTGCAGATGATATCATAGTATACTTAACAGAACCAGAAATATCAATAAAAGAACTATATAAGAAATTGAAGGAATATGGAGAAATATCGGGGTACAAGATCAACGCAAATAAAAGTGAAGCGATGCCAATGAATAATGCGGATTACACAGAATTTTTAAAAAATCACCATTTAAATGGCAAACACAAGCAATCCCATACCTAGGTATTAGATTAGATAATAATCTAGGCCACCTATATAAATTAAATTATCAGCTATTAATGAAGAAATTACAGGATGACCTAGAACTTTGGAAAGAATTGCCACTAACATTGAAAGGGAAAGTAAATTGCATTAAAATTAATGTCTTCCCAAGGATACAATACCTATTTCAATCATTACCAATTCCCTTAACAGAGAAATTCTTCAATGAACTAAAGAGAATAATAAGGAAATTCTTATGGAAAGAGGGGAAACCGAGGATAGTGTTAGATAAATTAACAGAGTGGTACAAACAAGGTGGTTTCCAGTTACCAAACTTTAAAATTATTGTAGAGCAACACAATTAAGGTATTTATCAGATTTTTATCAGACAAGGGAAAAACCAGATTGGACTAAGATAGAGCTAGATAAAATGGGGGAGAAGGTACCGAAACATATACTTTATAAGTGGAATGAAAAACTGGTGCAATATAAAAGTTCACCAGTATTGCATCATTTACTCAACATATGGAAGAAGATTCACGTTGAAAGGGAAAAAAACAAATTACCAACTACCAAAATTAGTATTGATGCAATAGATAACCTTTCCTTTAGAGAATGGGAGAGAAAAGGAATTAAAAGAATAGAAAATTGTTTTTTGGGAAATAATTTATTAACATTTGAACAAATGAAGTACATATGGAATAACTCATGGTACAATGTTTGCATACCATCAACAAAAACCTACTTAAAGGACAAATTGGGAAACAGTCTGAGGTTACCACAAGGAAGCAGCTTTGAATATGTGATTACAGACACAATGATAATTAAAAGATTTATAACAAACATGTACATCAAGCTGCAAGAGAAGGAAAATGATGAAATAAGCTATAAACCCAAACAAAAGTGGGAAAAAGATTTAAACATAAAGATAAAAATTGAAATATGGGAAAAGTTATGCTCTGGAACTATGAAGAATATAATAAACATGAGGTTACGCATGATACAATATAATTGGTTACACAGATTATATACCATGACCCAAAAGTTAAATAAATGGGATCCAACATTATCAGACAGATGTTTTCGCTGTAAGAAGGAAACGGGAACAACAGTACATGCAATTTGGGCATGTGAGAAAGTGGAAAAGTTTTGGGAAGATATAAATCAGGTATTAAATAAAATCACAAAAAGCAACATACCAAAAAATCCAGAGAACTTTCTTCTAAGTAATATAAGAAGTAAAGAATTAGGCCTCAAATGGATGAAGCGCATCACCATCCGGGAATTAGGCCTCAAATGGATGAAGCGCATCACCATCCGGGTGCATCACTCCAAGTGAACAACTCGTGGCGCCAGGCCCAGGTAGCTACGAGACCGCGACAGCCCACCCCAGACTCCGAGTCTTTAGGAGGCGACTGACTGGATCTGCCCCGCTACAAATTGGTCAGGTGGGCAGACAATCCATCCGAATCTAGCCCAGTACTGCCAGGTAGGCAGAGGTTCAAATGCCTCTCCAATGCTGGCAGTGATAAAGTGAACGGGGCGTCAATACTCGCAGACTTGAAACAATAATTGGAAACAGTCAGCATTACCATTCCACTGGATCATATGTCATTTCATGTCTCATATACCTGTTGGAGTGGCCTCCAAACCCCCGTGTTATGACACATGAACACGTGCGTACAGGTTTGCAAATCGTGCCGTACATGATGGACATCGGGCAGGAGTTGATCTTAATGCCCTCATATTTTCCTGAAGAATGGGCATAACTTGATGGATCATACAGAGTCCCAATGCATGGCTCAACAAATTCATCAGGCAGAGTTAGTGTGGTTCCTTCCATGCCGAACACCCAAGGCCCCCTTTTATAACCGTGTGCATGGCAAGGAGAACCACAGGCCAAAGCTCACTTCAAAGAGACACACCGCCCCCTGCCTTTAATGCGGCCTTCGATTGTCAGTGGAAACGCTCCACCAGTCTGTTGGATTGCAAATGGTAGGCTGTAGTATGAAAGCGGGTGGTGCCAAATAGATCTGTGAGAGCTCGAAGCAATGCCAATCCAGGCTAGACTCCTCGATCTGTGGTAATAGCATCTAGAACCCCAAAAGAAGGAACCCAATGACCAACGAAAGCTTGAGCCACGGTCTCCGCAGAGATGTTTATGATAGGAATGGTCTCCTGCCATCTAACAGCTCAGTCCTTGCATTTAAGTAGATAAGTGAATCCTCTGGATGGAGGGAGCAGACTGAGCAAATCCAAGTGCACATGCGCAAAATGAACATCTGGAACAGAAAAATTCCCAAGCCTGGACTTTGCATGTCTCGAGATTTCCGAATGCTGACATGGCAGACACGTCCTTGCCCATGCTCTAACATCCCGCTTGACACGAGGCCAGGTAAAGCGTTCTGTGATCAACATTACCAATGCTTTTATGCCTGGAGGCCATGAAAACCTCTTGCTGCATTGTCATGGGTTCAAAAGGCCTTGGTCGACCTGTGGAAAAGTCACACGCTAATATCTCGCCCGAGTCATCTAGGCGAACATCTTTTAGGTGCAAACCTGTGTTAATGAAAGAATCAGATCAGAAAGCTGCATGTTCAAGTCATGCAGCTTTAAATTTCCCTCCAAAAATAAAGCAAATACTCACAAGTTTTAACATCCATAAGATGGGGGGTGCCTGCCTTTCTTTATTCTGCTCTGCAACCATTCTCAACGGTCTCCTTTCTTCTTCCCACCACATCCCTTGCACCACCCTTTCCTGCATATTGGCTCATCCACATACACATCATCACAATCCCTTGCTCTGACTGAGCGTACGTGTTACCAATGGTGACAGGCTGCACATTACCGATGGCAGTCGGCTTGGTTTGAGTACCACTTCCTGCGTACATCACTCCGAGCAAACAACTCGTGGTGACAGTACATAACCTTCAAGAGGTGCAGGAGCATAAAAAACAGAACTGTCAGGTTGGGAAGCAGCTTCTTCCTACAGGCGGTGAGACCATTGAACAACCTGAGAACTTCAAAAATTATTTTACATATATTTATTTTGCATCATATACATCATTTGTGTAGGGTGTACTGTGTGTCTCTGGTCTGGAGATATGCTCTTTCCATAAGACCAGAAGACATAGGAGCAAAAAGAGTCTATTCAGCCCATCAAGCCTGCCCCTTCATTCAATCATGAGCTGATCCATTTTCCCACTCAGCCCCACTGCCCGGCCTTCTCCCCATAATCTTTGATGCCCTGGCTAATCAAGAATCTATCAATCTCTGTTTTAAATGCACCCGATAACCAGGCCTCCACCACCATCTGTGGCAGTAAATACCACAGATTTACCATCTGCCGGCTGAAGAAATTCCTCTGCATCTCTGTTCTTAGCGGATACCCTTCAATCCTGAATTTGTACCCTTTTGTTCAATTTTCTCCCACTATGGGAAACAACCTTTCTACATCTACTCTGCCCATGCCTTTCAACATTCGAAATGTTCCAATGAAATCCTCCCTCATTCTCCTAAATTCCAACGAATACGGGTCAAGAGCTGTAAAACTCTCATCATATGATAAACATTTCAATTCCGCAATCATCCTTGTGAACCTCCTTTGAAGACTCTCCAATATCAGCTCTTTTCTGAAATGAGGAGCCCAAAATTGCTCAGAATATTACGCGAGGTCTCACCAGGTCTTTCTAAAGTCTCAACATCACACCCCTGATCTTATATTCTGTTCCTTGTTAGGTTGTATACGTACAATCATTTGCTAATAATCTGGAACTTGTTAGGATCAGGGTCAAGGAGTTTGAAGGCAGGTAGCAGGTCTAACCTCACAACAGATACAGACGTAGGTGATGATTTCAGTTTGCCTGTGGGTTTCCCATGACTGCACAGGTAACATCAGCAGGGTCTCAGCTGACCAGAGGGGGAAAAAAAAAACTGCCTCTCCAGAGCTCGGCTTCCCCAAGTGGCTGACTTCCAAGGAAGTGCTTTAGACATGAATTGTGAGAAACGAGGCTGCCAATTTGCATTCAGAATCAGAATTTATTGCACAAACCTGTCACAAAATGTGTTGATTTGCGGCAAATATCGCTATAAATCACATTTCAAAATAAATAAGTAGTGCAAAATAAAGAGGATTTAGTTGAGGCAGTGTCTGTGTTCATTGTCCATTCAGAAATCTGATGGCAGAGAAGAAACTGTCCCTTGTGCTGCTGGGTGTTCCTTCAGATTCAGATTCAGATTTCAGATTTATTGTCAGAGAACATACATGACATCATATACATCCCTGATATTCTTTTTCCTCCGGGAGAGGCAGAATTACCATTAATTGGTAGTACAAAAAACTGTACTCAATGTACCCATGTAAACAAATAAAGAAATGAAAACAAATTGTGCAATAGAGAGAGAAAATATATCAACAAAATGCAAAAGTAAGAGCCCTTAAATGAGTCCCTGATTGAGTTTGTTGTTGAGGAGTCTGTTGGTGGACGGGGAGCAGCTATTCCTGAACCTGGTGGTGCGAGTGCTGCGGCACCTGTACTTCTTTCCTGATGGTAGCAGCAAGAACAGAGCATGTGCTGAGAGGTGTGTATCCTTGATGATAGCTGCTGCTCTCTGACAGCAGCGTTCCCTGTAGATGTTCCCAATGGTGGGGAGGGTTTTTGCTGTGATGTCCTGGGCTGTGTCCACTACCTTTCATAGTCTTTTTAATGCTCAGGGGCATACCAGACTGCGGTGCAGTGTACTCCCTCGAGGAACAATGTGAAAATGATGAGGGGTTGGTGAATATGCAGGGAATGGTGGGATGAGGATCATGTGCAGGCAGAAGAGATTTAGTTGAGAAAAACAGAAAGGCTGCAGATGGTGGAATCTTGAGCAGATAAAGAATTGCTGGCATCATGGCTGGCACAGACAGTGTGGGCTGAAAGGGTTTCTGTGCTGTTCTGTCCTATGTTGTGTATACCTGGAGCATTTAGACCAGGTGTCATCTATTAGATTCAGAGTCACACAGTGTGGAATCAGGCCCTTCAGCCCAACTTCCCCATGATCAAAATGTTTCACTTTTACTCATTCCAACTACCTTCATTTGGCCCATAATCCTCTATGTATCCATCTATTTTTTTAAAATTTCAAATGTTCATCCATGTAATTATAACTGTAGTGTCAATATTCAATTAAAATTTAAAATTGCAATGATTACATGGTATCAACCCCTCCTCCTTACCTGTCCTCCCCCCCTTAACCCCTCCACTATAAAAATTATAATAATAACAGTAGATACAATATATTATTATAGAAAAGAATTATATAAAAATAGAAATAAAAATATAATGAAAAAATCATATTAATCTAGATTGCACAAAGGATTAACTCCCTCACTGAGATCTTACAGTATTTATATTAAACGACTTTAGAAAAGAAGATTATTAAAGGTCTTAAGAGGCCAGAAGGAAATTTTTACATATTTATCCTTAAACTTTGCATATACAGGCTCCAAATTTATACAAAATTTGAATATTTATTTCTCAAATTATAGGTAATTTTCTCCAAAGGAATACAACTTTGAATTTCCGAATGCCATCTCACTGTACCCAAATGTGCATCTGATTTCCAAGGCACTGCAATACACTTCCTTGGCACCGCTAATGTTATTTTGATAAATTTGACTTGATTAAAATTATGGTTTCAATTTAGGTCTTATTCCTTCTATATTCCCCAACAAAAGTAAATCTGGGTATTGTGAAATAACAATACCAATAGTCTGTTCTAAAAACTTTCTTAAATCCATCAAAAGGTTCTAACTTTAGAACATGACCAAGACGAGTGCCAAAAAGGTTCCTATTTCTTCACCACCTATCAAACCTTTGATCCAATTTCAATTTGTGCAATTTTTGCGGTGTTAAATATAATTGATGTAAATAATTAGATTGAACTAAATTGTATCTTTAATATTCGCCACACAATCTTGACAAAGTTCTGCCCATCTTTTCTCATCAATTGTAATATTTAAATCAACCTCCCATTTCTGTCTGGTGTAGGAATTCCCTTGTTAATAGTTACCCGCTTGTAGTAAACGATACATTGCGGAAAAAAATTTCTTAATATAACCTCTCCCTGATAAGAACCTCCAAATCCCTACAAGCCGATAAATATATTATTGGACCTAATTTTTCCTGTAATTGAAAAATTGAAGATAGCAAAAAAGTGTATTTGGAATTCTTATGTATTTATTTCTTAACCTGCTGAAATGACATCAATTGACCTTGTCCATAACAATCTTCTACATTTTTAATACCGTTGCAAAACCAGATATTTTTAAATGTGTTATCTTTCGTAAAGATTGTTTTGGTGCTTTAGGTGATATATTTTCTATTGTTCAGATTTCATAATTTATCTTGTTCCAAATGTTTAATCAAAGGTGCCTCCTTCACATCAATTATTAACTTTGAATCCAGTTTTCTTTCTTGAGCATCCACCTCCTCTGGCGGCCTGTTCCACACACTCATGACCCTCTGTGTAAGTAAGTTACACCTCAGGTTCCTGTTAAATCTCTCTCTCCCTTCCTCTCATTATAGATTCCCCCACCCTGGTCAAAAGACTCCCTGCATTCACCCAATCAATTCCGCTCATGATTTTGTACACCTCTCTGAAATCACCTCTCATCCTCCTGTGGTCCAAGGAATAAAAATCAGAATCCCGATCAGGACATTTTTGAGAGATGGTGAAAGAAGCCTCTATCTTCAAGGCCCCAGGCCGTGCCCTCTTCTCACTGCTTCAGGAAGGAGGCCGAAGACAAACACCCAACATTATAAAACCAGCTCCTTCCCCAACGCCATCTGATTTCTGAATGCACGAAGAACCACCGCCACCACCTCACTTTTTACCCTTCTTTTGCACTAATTATTTATTTTCAAATAGTGTATTTAATAAGATGTAATTTATAATCATTTTTGGACCTGTTATGCACCGTACTGCTGCCACAAAACAATTAATTTCGTGACACATGTTCATGATCATAAACCGGATTCTAATTCTGATTCTCATTCTAAACTGGATAGGAACGGGTTTTAAATGGTGGATGATTGTTTGAAGATGGACAGTTTCTTTACTAGACTTAGGGAGAAGTTTGGGATACCTTCTAATTTTTTATTTGTATACTATCAGGTGCGAGCATTAGTGATAGATAATTGTGGAAGAGAAATTATGCTACCTAAATTAACTAAGTTCAAGACGTTAATTTTGGATGCATCAAAAAATGGATTTATTTCAGAAATGTATGCTTTGTTACAAGATGAGTTAACCAGATTTAAGTAAATCTAGAATTAAATGGGAGAATGATTTATCTTTTGATATATCCCAGGAGGAGTGGGAAGTTATGTTTCAAGAGAGTGTGACTAAATTGATTAATATTAAGATATAGTTGAGTCAATTATAATTTTTTACACCAGTTATATTTGACTCCTGAAAAGTTAAAAAGATATGATGTGAGTCATTCAGGTTTGTGTTTCAGATGTGGGATTCACACTGGAACGTTTTTACATGCAGTTTGGTTTTGTCACAAAGTTCAACCATTTTGGATAAAAATTAAAAACTTTTTGGAAGATTTATTTAAAATTAAATTACCATTGGCTCCATTATTCTTTTTTGTTGGGTTACACTGTATCTTTGACTTCTGGTTTAAGGTTGGATAAGTTTCAGATGACATTTGTTCGTCTGGTATTGGCGGTTGCGCGGAAATGTATTGCAATTACATGGAAAGATCATGTGGAATTGAATGCATAATGTATTTATTTGGAGAATATAACGTATAATTTATAATGACCCCTTTTTGTTAAGATGTGGTCTCCTTATTTGAAATTTATGGGCTTGGAAATATCTTATTTTTTTTCTTTGACACATCACACAGCGTATTAATTGATATATGCTTTTTTTGATCCCCTTGAGGGGTTATTTGGGGTTGGGGGAGGGAGGGTGGGAGGGGTTTTCTTGTGCATGTATCTTAAACTTATAAATAAAGTTTTCCAAAAAAAAACCATACAGGAACATTGCTTTGCTGGTAAAATTCTGGTATATGAGAATGCCTCATTTTACAAAATTTGAGGGCTCCTATGAAACCTTTCGTAAGAATTCACTACCATTCAAGGCTATTTCCATAAAAGCAAAAACACATTCAAATTCTTTCAAAAAAGTGAACATAGGTTTCTTCGAAAAAGTGAATTTTCATAAAACGAATATTTGGAAAAGCAGGGTTTACACCTTTATTTGGTTGTATATTTCCACAGTGATAACTACAAGAGATCTTTGAAGTGTGCTTTGCAATTCAGGACTTTTTTTTTAAATTAGAGTACATATTTCCTTAAGGTTATTCTACTTCACATTATACACAGCAGGGAACAGATGTGTTTTGGAGCAGGGTAGAGAGTTTTCTGGTGATAAGTAGGCAAATACCAATGCAGCTTCATGTGGAATGGTAACATGGAGACCAACCAGCAGGAGACTCAAGAAAAAGTAACAGCCCATAGAACAGAAATCAGAAATATTCCCACCATCGAACGCTGCTGTCGGAGAGCAGCAGCAATCAGCAAAGATCCGCCCCACCCAGCACATGTTTTGTTCTTGCTGCTGCCATCAGGAAAGAGGTATCGGTGCCACTAGGCTTGCACTAACAGGTTCTGAAACAGCTGCTACACCCCCACCAACACACTCCACTACAATAAACTCAATCAGAGACTCATTTAAGGACTCTTACTTTTGCACTTTATTGATTTTTTTTCCTCTCTGTTGTGGATAATCAGTTTGTGTTGTGACAGAGGATATATAGCGATGTTTTTGGGTGATAAATTGGGAAAGGTTTGTTAAAGTAGGTTACATGCAAACACTTTAAAACAGATCTTATTTGAAATACTGGAGCTCTGCCCAATGCTAGACATATGGGGGGGGGGGGGGGTCCTCACAGCTTTTGCAAGAGCTTTGAAGAGTGCTCAAGAGACTTCACTAATGGATTGTTTACAAAAGGCAACAGAGGAAAGAGAAAGTCGGAGCCAATGCTGACTGCAAGAGAGCTTGCTGTTGTAAGGGGGTCATGTGGTTTGGCAAGCAGAGAGAGAGTCAAACAGGTTTTCTCTCAGAGAGAGAGAGAGAGAGAGGGAGACAGATCACTTGTACAGTGTTACAGCTAGCAGACAGCAGCTGAGACTGGAACAGGACAAGCTGGCAAGCTTATGGAATGCCCATTTGTAAGATGGCCTGGTCAAAGCCCTTGTGGTTCATGCAAGAGGAGAGGACTGGCTGTCTGATGTTTCATTTGGAATAAGGGAAACAAAAAGAAACTCTGTAGTGACCTGAAAGAAAGAGGTTATCATTTGGAGAACCCTGACGGGGCAAGTTTCTTCAGCAAGACACTGAAGTGCCTGATGGAAGTAAAAGGACCAACAAATCTTTCTCTGAAAACCGACAAGAACTTTCCTGAGCGGTAACCATTTACCTTTCAAGCACCAAAGCCTGGAAACTTTATAAATGTTAAATTTCGTGCACAGTATAAGAATTGCCTGCAACCAGTGAACTTGGAGGAATGAGAAGTGAGATTGGACTGTGAATCAAAGAACATTTCTGAAGTTACACACACATTACATACACGTGTGCTTAAAATTAGAAGGGGGGTTAAGATAAGTTAAATAAGTCAATAGAGATAAGTTAAAGTTTGATTCTATTTTCATGTTTAAAGATAATTAAAAACAATTTTTGTTTAAGTAACCATTTGTCTTGGTGAATATCTATTGCTGCTGGGTTTTGGGGTCCTCTGGGCTCGTAACAGTATACATTTCATTATTTGTCCGCATGTCTACACTGAGTATTTTTTTGCGGTACAAATAAGTGGTAATTCTGCCTTGCCCAAAGGAAAAACAATCTCAGAGATATTTGTGATGTCTAAGAACCATAGAATATTTACATCACAAGAACAGACGCTTTCGACCCTGCTATTGTGAGCCAAACCAATTTTTAATTTTTTTTTTGCATGGTCCCACTAGCCTGCACCCAGTGCATTGCCCTCCATTCCTCTCCCATCCATGTACCTATCCAAATTCTTTAATGTTAAAATTGAGCCTGCATTCACTACTTCAGCTAGCACTGAAGTGCTCCCACTACTCCCTGTGTGAAGAGGTTATCCCTTGTGTTCCCCCTAAATTTTTCCCCTTTTGACCTTAACCCATGTTCTCTGGTTTGTATCTCACCTCCCTTCAGTGGGAAAAAGCTTATCTATATTTACTCTACTTTTCCCCCTCATGATTTTAAATACCACTATCAAATCAATTCTCAGTCAAAACATAGAAATGCTGGAGGAACTCAATCAGTCTGGCAGTATCCATAAGATGTAAAGATATATTACAGACATTTCAGGCCTGGCAATTTAAATCCTAAAAACCTCCATGAAATATCTTCTGGCACTCTTCAGAAAGAGCAGCCAAAAAAAAAAACACGTATGAGCATGTAGGAAAAAGACCTTTCGGAAGATGACAGAGTGAGTATATGTTTCCTCCACTGTATATATGGAGCTGGCCCGCCCACTGATGACATACCTATGACTTCTCCCCCGTGGTCCTGGGCCATAAAGGTCAAGCCACCTCTCCCTTCCCTCCATTCCTATACCTGGATCCGGGCCAGCAAAGTTCTTCTGTATATTAGAGCCTATCGTTCCCTCAGGGTAATCTCTGTGGTTACTGGTAGTGCCCATCAGACAATATTATTAAAAGTTCCAGGAAGAAGGAATAAGTCAGGAGGGTTCCAGTTTAAAATGAATGCACACTGTCGGAGAACCGATTGAGTTTGGGGAACTTTAAGAACCCAAGAGAGTGAAGAGCATCTCCATTTGAAATACATCCCAAAAAGGCTTTTGACAAGGTCCAACATGGAACTTTGGTCAAAAATGTTCAGTTGGTCAGTAATCAGGATGAGGTAGTAAATCGGATTAAACATTGGCTTTGCAGGAGAAGCCAAGGTAGTAGTACATGCTTGCATATCTGACTGCAGGCCTGTGACTAGTGGTGTGCCTCAGGGATTGGGGTTGGGTTCATTGTTGTTTCTCATCTATATCAACAATCTGGAGGATTAAATGGTAAATTGGATCAGCAAAGTGTTGTGGAGAGTGAGAAAGGCTTTCAAAGTTTGCAGAGGGATCTGGGCCAGCTGGAAAAAGGGCCTGCAAAATGGCAGATGGAATTTAATGTGGTCAAGTACGAGGTGTTGCACTTGAGAGAAGACACTGATAGTTCAGCACAGACCATAGAGGCCACAAGGATGTTTCTGTGTTGTAGTGTTCTATGCCTCTACATTATTCTGACAGGATCCAGTCCTGCTCAATGATCAAAAGGTCAGACTGTGAGAGGGAAGGACTCATAAATCAGTAGCTCCAAAGACAAAGAATATCACAACCGCACAAAGGCCATCACAACACAAAGGAGAGGGTAAGAGAGAGCTCTCTCTATATCCAAGAAACTTCTCTCCAATCGATGAGCACATTTTGAGTGTAAGTCATGGTGGGGGGGGTTCAATTTTAGACAAATAGTAATATCGACAGGCTAAGGTTTAACAGTGATTAAATTACTGATCCCACAACATCAGCTGGAGAATTTAGATTCAAGTCATTCTACGAATCTGACGTCAACAGAAATTCAATCTCCGTAACTATAAGACCACTAAATTGTTGTAAAAACCCATGGATTTGCAAAATTTCCTTTGGGAAAGGTAAATACTTTCAGAGGAAAGGTCCCTGACTCAAAGCATTGACAGGTTTCTCTTTCTGGAGATGTTGTTCAACTGGCTAAATTCTCCCACTATTCCTGTTTTTGGTCTGGATTCCCACATCTGCAATTTTAATTGTTTTCCAAATCTTTCATCCTTACCTGATTTTGGACGATATAACACCAAACGTTATAAAACTAAACAGGCCCTTTGGCCCACAATGGGCTTGTCTATTGTGTCAGAGTATAGATATGATTTTGGGAGATAAATTGGGGCAGGATTTTTAGTGTAGGTCATATACAAACTCTTTAAAACAGATCTCATTTAAAATACTGGAGCTCTGCTCAAGCCAGAGAGGGCACCTTCTGTGTGCCTTTGCAAAATCTCTGGGGATAGATTGTTGTTTTGAAAAGCAACAGGTGAAAGAGATAGGAGGAAGAGTTTGGAGCCACAGGCTGTCTGGAATGCTGCTTGCTGTTCTTAGAGGGTCATGTGATTTTGCAAGCGGAGAGAGTCAAACAGACTTTTCTCTCTCTCTGTGTGTGTGTGTGTGTGTGTGTGTGTGTGTGTGTGTGTGTGAGAGAGAGAGAGAGAGAGAGAGTAAATTCAGTTCTGCAGTTTTACAGTTCAGCAGCAGGAGATGGGACTGGAACAGGACAAGCTGACAAGATTGTGGAAAAACCCCATTTGGAAGATGGATTGTGAGTGCTTAGTTCAGCCTGTTCAAAGCCTTTGTGGTTCATACAAAAGGAGAGGACTGGATGCCTAATGTTTCACTTGAAATAAAATTAACAGAAATGAACTCTGTGGTGACCTGAGAGAAAGAGGTTATCATCTGGAAAACCCTGATGAGGCAAGTTTCTTCAGCAAGTGGTTGGTTACAAGGAATCAGTTGTGGGTGTTCAGCGACCAACAAATCTTTCTCTGAAAACTGACAAGAACTTTCCTGAGCGGTAACCATTTACCTTTCAAGCACCAAAGCCTGGTGAACTTCATAAATGTTAAATTCTGTGCACAGTATAAGAATTGCCTGCAACCAGTGAACTTGGAGGAATGAGAAGTGAGGTTGGACTGTAAATCAAAGAACTTTTCTGAACTTACACTCACGTTACATACATGCACGCTTAGGATTAGAAGGGGGGTTAAGTTAGATTAACTAAGTTAATAGTGATAAGTTAAAGTGTGATTCTGTTTTCATGTTCAAAGATAATTAAAAGCAACTTTTGTTTAAGTAACCATTTTTCTTGGTGAATATCTATTAGGTTTATGGGTCCTCTGGGCTCATAACAATATGTAAACCTACTCCACAACAATCCCACCTTTCCCTATCTCTAACCCATAACTCTATTTTTCTTACATCTAAGTGTCTTTTGAATGCCCATATTGAACCAGCCTCCTCCACCACCCCCGGCAATGCATTCCAACCAGCCACCACTCTCTGTGTAAAAGATGTTCTCTCTGATGTTTGGGGCAGCACAGAAGTTAGCACAGCGCCTTTATGGCACCAGCGATCTGTAAAGAGTTTGCACATTCTCCCTGTGACTATGTGAGTTTTCCCTGGAGACTCAGATTTCCTCCGACTGTTCGAAACATATGCTGGTATATGTTAATTGGGTGTAAATCGGGTGCACGGACTCAGGCTGAAATGGCCTGTTGCTCTGTTGAGGGTCTATTTTTTTTAATTAAAAATTAAATTTAAACTTTCCTCGACCCACCTGCAAAAGATGTCCTCTGCTACTTTCTATCATTGCCCTGGGAAAAGACACTTTAATTCAGACCATTGAGTCTAGCAGTCAGGAGAAGTGAAAATCATAGCTTAGATCAGCTATGATCATATCGGCGCCAGAATAATTTTGATGGCCTGGTGGCCTACTCTTGGTCTAATTTTTTGGTGTTCTTGCGTTCTCCAGGTGGGCAATATTTTACAGTGACATCCTGATGAAAAACAAAACTATGATTATTCCAGAAAAGCCGACAACAAAATAATTCCTCTTGACCTTGTGCTTTGAGAAGTTATATGAGCCAGGGACAATTCTGTGGGTAACTTGCACTTTCACTTTGAGGAAGCATAAAAATGGCTCATGCAACTATCTCGATTATTTGCTAATTTCCCTCAAAGGCTTCACAAGAAAAATGAAATGACAAATTGAAATGTCACCTTCTTCCGTGACATAGAGATTGATTGTACACTAATACTGAGTGGAGAACAGGATCATTTAAATCCTTGTCACTCTTCCAATTATCAGCCAGTATCATTATTCAACCTCCAATTTTACTTCAAAAGGACATTGATAAGACATAATTCTTTGGGAGAGATGGGACTTATGATCAAAAGATAGGCCGAACAAGCAGGTTATAAGAAGTGGTTTCACAGAGGAGAGCGAGTGGGAAGAAAATTTCACAGCCTCAGACCTATATTGTATTATAATAATAACAAACATGCAAATCAGAATGAGCAGTGGGCCACCTTTGCTGCTAAGCCTGTCCCATCCCTCCGTGTGATCACCCCAGGTCCTCTGACTCAAACCCACATTCCTTCTCCATCCTGATTTCCTTGATAACAGGGAGGTTATACTGCATCTTTACAAGGTCTTGGTGAAGCCGCAACTAGCATGCTGCCTGCAGTTCTGGTCTCCTTTGGGACCAGAGGAGGTTAACCAGCTTGAATCCAGAAATAAGGGGGTTAGCCTCTGAGGAGTGATTGTGTCATCTGGGACTGTGCTCGCTGGAATTTAAAAAAATAAGTGGGGATCTTACAGAAATGTATAAAACAACAAAAAGCTTTTATAAGGTAGAGGTAGGTAAGTTGTTCACAATGATGGGGGGCTTTAGAACTCGGGGACACAGCTTCATGATTCAGGGGAATAAATTTAGGACAGAGATCAGGAGGAATAGGGCCAATAAAAAGAAAGAGGGTATTAACATATTTTAAGAAATTGGGAGTTGATGTAGCTCTTCTTCAAGAAACACATTTAACTGAAAAAGAACATTCAAAATTAATTAAAAAGGGATATGTAATGTCATCTTCATTTAATTTTAAGGCAAGACGTGAGGCAATTTTGATAAAAAAAAGAATCTTCTGATTAAAGTTCAAAATGTGTTTACAGACTCAGCAGGGAGATATGTAATGGTGCATTGCCAAACCTTTTTGAAAATGTGGACTTTTTGGAATTTGTAGGCTTCAAATGTTGATGAAGAGAAATTCATCCAAGACACATTTCTTAACTTGGCAGAAGCACGTGAAAATATTTTAATAGGAGGGGGATTTTCATTTTTTATTTCAATCCATTGTTAGATAGATCGACCTGAGCAACAATGAGAACAAAAGCAACTAAAGCTACATTGGTTTTTGATGACAGATTTGAATTTAATAGATATATGGAGAAGGATTCTTGTTAGAGAAAATAAACTTGAAAGGAAATTACTTTGGAAAGGTAAAATGTCAAAGGTTTCTATAGAGAAGTTAACATGGAAATATGAACTGGGAAGTCTACAGTAATAATTTTAGAAATTATTACTGAGCAGCTCAAATGAGATTTCTTGCTTTTTTTTGAAAGTAAAAAAATCAGCATGGATTAATATAGAACTGAATAAAGTAGGAGAGAGGAAAGCAGAAGGATTTGTATGTAAGCGGGAATTGAAATTGATGTTTGCTGACAAGGAGACACCATTATTAAAATATTTGCTTAACACTGGGAACAAAATAAATGATCAGATTGGTGTAAGAGAGTCTCTATTGTATAAAATTCCATTGATCCAAAATCACCTAAAAGCTTTTTCAAGGGATAATCAGTTTTTGAATATCTGATTTCATGAGGGTATTGTAAATGTTGAAGATTGTTATGAAAGGGGTCAATTAATGTCATTTGTGCAACATTATTACAAGCAGGAACTCCCAAATAAGGACTTTGAAGATCTAGACAGAGATGGGAAACAGATTTAAATATTACAATTGATGTACAAATATGGGAAGATTTATCTAGGGATTGATTGACTAATACTATTAATGTAAGATATAGACTAGTCCAATATAATTTTTTACATCAGTTTTATCTGATACCACAGAAGATGAATAGACTGAAATCAGATTTATCAGATCAATGTTTTAGGTGTGGTGAAGGTGAAGGATCTTTCATACATTCAACTTAGTCTTGTCCCAATGTAAGAGTTTTATTTTCAGGTGAGTTGGTGGAGTGGGCCAAGTGGCTGGTGAGTAAACAGTGATTTGTTTGAATTTTTTTTGGGGGGGGGAAATGTTTAAAAAGGGAGTGTAGGGCAAAATGGATAAGCCAATTTAGAGTTGATTTGGGAGAGTTAGTAATTGGGTAATTGAGTTAATTGGCAAGGACCAATAAAAAGTGGGGAGTTGAAGGAGCAGCCCAGTGTGTGAGTGGCACAGTGTAGGAGTGGAACTTTGAGGCTTTGGCAAGTAGAGGCTGATGTAATGCTCCCAGTGAGGTAAGGTTAGTAAGTTTATTTTAATTCATTTAATTTAAGAGTAGTTTATGGAGGCATTTCGGGAAGTCCTGTGCTCTAATTGCAGGATGTAGGAGGCCAGGGACAACACAAATGTTCCTGATGACTACACTGCCAAAAGGTGCATCCAAATGCAACTCCTGGGAGACCATATTAGGGAACTGGAGTTGCAGATGGATGATCTTTGAATCATAAAGGAGGCAGAGGCAGTGGTAGATAGGAGTTACAGGGAGACACTCACCCCAAACAGACACGAGTCAGTTAATTGGGTGACTGTGAGGAAAGGGAAGGGAGGGAGACAGATAGTGCAGGGTACCCCTACAGATGTGACCCTTAATAATAAGTATACTGTTTTAAATGCTGTTGATGGGATTGGGGGGTGGGAAAAGATGATCTACAAGGGAGAAGTTGCTGGGGTCAGGTCTCTGGCATCGGGGCTGGCCCCGGCTCAGAAAGGAAGGAGGGAAAAGTGGAGAGCACTTGTAATTGAGGATTCACTGGTTAGGGGAGCAGATAGGTTTGCTGGATGAGATCGGGGCTCCTGGTTGATATGTTGCTTCGCAGGTGCCAGGATCAAGGATCTCTCTAATCAAGTACACAGCATTCTGGAGGGGAAGGATGAGCAACCTGCTGTTGTGGTCCACGTGGAGACCAATGACATAGATAGAAGTGGGGATGAGATCCTGAAGAAAGAGTTAAGGGAGATGTTAAAAAGCAGGACCTCAAGGGTGGTAATCTTGGGATTGCTGACTGTGCCACATGACAGAGAGGGTAGGAACAGGAAGATGTGGCGAATGAATGCGTGGCTAAAGAGCTGGTGTTGGGGAGAAGGGTTCACATTTGTGGATCGTTGAGTTCTCTTCTGGGGAAGGTCTGACCTGTACAGAAGAGATGGGCTGCACTTAAACTAGAGGGGGAACCAATATCTTGGCGGGCAGGTTTACTGGAGCTTTTGGGGAACCAACTCACCTGAAAATAAACTAGTTGGCAGGGGGGCGGGGGAATCAGAATGAGAGTGCAGAGATTAGAGTGGAAGAACACCTGGATTTGAAAGGAAAGAGGAACCAGAATGTTTAAAGTTAATGATGGAGTTGCGGGGGGGGGGGGGTGGGGGGGGGTGGGGTGGTAAAAGTAGAAGGCAATCAAAGGAGTGATTGTGGGGACATTCTCTCAAGTGTATATATTTCAATGCAAGGAGCATTGTAAGAAAGAAAGGTGGATGAACTTAGAGCATGAATTGACACATTATGATATTGTAGCCATCAGTGAAACTTGGTTGCAGGAGGGGCATGATTGGCAGCTAAATATTCCAGGATTCTGCTGTTTTAGGGGTGATAGAACAGTGGGGATAAAAGGTGGAGGAGTCGCATTGCTTGTTAGAGAAAAGATTACGGTGGTGCTTGTCCAGTGAGACTATTTGTGTAGAAGTGAGGAATGGGAGAAGCATGAAAGCACTAATGGGGGTGTGTTATAGAGCCCCTAGTGGACAGAGAGAATTAGAGGAGTAAATTTGTAAAGAGATAGCATGCATGTGTGTAGTAAATATAAGGTGGTGATGGTAGAAGATTTTAATTTTCCACACATTGACTGGGATGCTCATACTGTAAAAGGGCAGGATGGGTTGGAGTTTGTCAAATGTGTTCAGGAAAATTTTCTAAATTGGTAGACAGAAGAACTGACTAGAGAGGGGGCAATATTGGATCTCCTATTAGGAAATGAGATAGGTCAGGTGACAGAAGTTTGTGTTGGGGAACACTTTGGTTTTAGATTAATTATGGAGAAGGATAGGGCTGGGCCTAAGGTTGAGATTCTTGATTGGAATAAGGGAAATTTCAAAGAGATACAAAAGGATTTAGAGGGTGTGGATGGGGATCATTTATTTTCAGGGAAGAATGTAACAGATAAATGGAGGATATTCAAA
The DNA here is from genome assembly GCF_036971445.1 of Narcine bancroftii. Lineage (NCBI taxonomy): Eukaryota > Metazoa > Chordata > Chondrichthyes > Torpediniformes > Narcinidae > Narcine > Narcine bancroftii. The sequence continues at coordinate 15,072,243 of NC_091471.1, forward strand.
GGGGAAATTATTAGGGTACAGAGTCGGTATATCCCTGTGAGAATTAAAGGAAAAGTTAGGAAATATAGGGAGCCTTGGTTTTCAAAGGATATTAGGAATTTGGTTCAAAGGAAGAGGGGTGCGTACAATAGATATAAAAAGCTGGGAATAGATGATTTGCTTGAGGAATATGTTTTTTTTTAAATATATTAGAAAGGTTAAAAGGAGATCTGAGGATGATTTGGCAGGCAAGGTAAAAATAAATCAAGAAGGTTTCTACAGGTACATTAAAAATAAAAGAATGAGAGATAAAATTGGGCATCTTGAGGATCAGAGGGTATGTGAGGAGACAGAAGAGATGGAGGAATTTTTAAATGGTTTTCTTCAGTATTCACTAAGGAAAAGAATATTGAGCCAGGTTTAAGTAAAACAATATCTGGTAGGGAGGTCATGGATAATATACAGATTAATGAGGAAGTAGAATTGGCTATTATAAAGAGAATAAAGGTGGATAAATCTCCAGATCCTGACAAGATAGTCCCTGGGACCCTGAGGAAGGTTAATGTACAAAGAGTGGGGGCTCTGCCAGAAATATTTAAAATGAGGTGCTTGAGGAATGGAGGGTGGTTCATTCGTTGTCTGCTTACAATTCTTTTGATTGTTTACATTGTGCATTTTTTTTTGCACTACCAATTAGCGGTAACTCTGTCGCACCTGCAGGAAAATGGAATCTCAGGGTTGTATGTGATGGCATGTATGTACTCTGACAATAAATCTGAAATCTCGTACCTTGAAGAAGAGCTCCAGCCTGAAACATTGGTAATACTATATATTTCACCTCCTACGAGCACTGAGACCAGCTGAGTTCCTCCAGCATTTGTGTCTTTTTATTGATAGGCAGGAGTTGCAGGGAGGCAGTCACACCTGGGATGCAGGTAACTAGGTGACCATCAGGAGAGGGAAATGGGAATAGGCAGTCAGTGTAAGGTACCCCATTAGCTGTCACTCAATAACAAGTGCACCATTTTGAAACTGTTGAGAGAGATGATCTTCCAGCGAGAAGCCACAGCAGCCCACTCTTTGGCACAGAGTCCAGCTCTATGGCTCAGAAGGGAAGTGGGGAGAAGATGGGAGTGATGGTGATTATGGTTAGAAGAACAGTCAGGAGATTTTATGGATTAGGCCAAGATTTGGGATGACGTGTTGCCTCCCAGCTCAAGTTATTGTCATCTGATTGCACAAGTACAACCCAATGAAACAGTGTTCTCTGGTCCTCAGTGCAAGATATGCAGACACTCAACTGGACATGACAATCAATACATCTGCAGGACCAGTATTTCATCTACAGTATACAGATAAATATTTGTTTTGTTCATATTAGAGTGTCAGATGGTTAGTGTGAACAGTTCCTTTGGTCGTTCAGCATTCTCCCTGCCTGTGGAAGAAGCTATTCCTCAGCCTGGTGGCGCTAGCTCGGATACTCCTGTATCTCTTTCCCAATGGGAACAGTTGAAAAATGCTGTGTGCAGGGAGGAAGAGGGTTCTTGATAATTTTGCATGTCCCTTCAAGGTGGGTGGGTGGGGGGGTGTCAACATTCTATAGGAGCTCTTTTGAGGACATCTACAGAGTTCTATTGAGAGTATCTTGGCCAGCTATGTCAGAGTGCTATGGTTACTGCAGAGAAATGGATCAGAAGTCAATCCACAGGACCATAAGAGTGGCTGAGAAGATCACTGGCACCTCCCTCCCTTCCCATCCACCACCTGCCCATCAATGTGATCTTCCAGAATCATTGTCTGAAGAGGTGCACAAAATAATTGAAGACCCCTTCCACCCCGCACACAGCATCTTTCAGCTGCCCCCATCAGGAAAGAGATACAGGAGTATCCGAGCCAGCACCACCAGAGCCGAAATAAAAGCAGGTTTGTGAAGTCAAGAGGTCATCTTTTACTCATGAGAAGTCCATTCAAAAATCTGATAACAGGAGGAGAGAAATTGGTTTCCAAACTCGTGCATCATTTGCCAGATGGGATGAGTCCTTTAATATGTTGGCTGGATTCCTGAGAAAGTGTGGATGAAGTCAATGAAGGGGAGGTTGGTTGGGATGAGCTGTGTTCACAACTCTTCAGTGTTGTTGTAACTGTTGGGCAGAGCCATTGGGAAGTCTGTTGCAAATGGTGTGTCAATAAAAGTTACTGAAGATTTATGTTTTAGATGTACCAACTTCCTTTTTACTTTTTTTGCATTCTACTTGGCAGTGTCCTACAATTAAATCTTTTTGGTTGGTAACTTATTAGGAAGAATAATTGGAGTTAAATTTCCACAGGACCCAATATTGTTTTTACTGAGTGATATTAAGGGAGTTGAACCCAAATTAAAATTGAACATGTTCCAAGTGAAATTTGTTAAAATTGTTTTAGCAATAGTGAGAAAATGTATTGCATTAACTTAGAAATCAGATATGGATTTGGGACTGGAGAGATAGCATGCAGAAGTTTGGAGTAGTATACTACTTGAAAAAATTACATAATTTAAGAGATAAATATTATATTTTATAAAATATGGAGCTGATATTTACAAAGTACTGGTAAAAATATTTAAATTAAACTCTGACATTTCCTTTCTCCTAATTGGTCTCCACATATTATAGGAAATTTTGTAGTAAGGAGTACTTCTGTTGAGGGTCTCACATCCTGGGGGAGGGAGAAAATAGAGGGGTTTTTTTTCTTTCTATATATATATAGATAACACCTGATTGTAACAGATTTGTAGTATTATATAATTGTAATTTCTTTTGTGGTTTTAAAATTTATAAATAAAATCTTTAAAGTAAATAAATAAATAAAAATTACAGAGGATGTGTCAAATGACCTTGGGGTGTCCAAGGAAGTAAAGGAGATGGTGTGGCGGCGCACATCTCTGTGAGTGAACCAACCCCATTTGTACTGCCGTGCTGTTGGGGCAGCTGTAAAAGATGGCATCGTCAGGGCTTGCACATTGCCTCGTGGCTTGGGCCACAGCTCGTGTCCCGGGCCACGTGATGACATCACCGTTGCATGGGGCGGAATTCCCATTAGCCTTAAAGGGGTGCGCACAAAATTCAAATAAACAGTTCTACTGGAAACCCCACTGAGCCCAGTGGTGTTTTCTATGTGTAGCAGCTGCTACAATGGTACATTTTCTTGGCCATAGTGTTAATGTGTTGTTGGTGTGGTAGGATTGCCAATCTTAGTGGTCTGGGCATAAAGTTTGTGACATTATGTCCAGGTACTCTGTTGGGACATCCAGAACAGCTGGAAGACCATCAACTCGGTGAAAGACACACTTCATAGGAACAGAGGAAGTAGGAACAGGAGTAGCCAAAAATGGCCCATCGAGCCTGCTCCGCCATTCAATATGGCTGATCTAATTTATGACCTAACTCCACCTACCTGCCTTCTCCCCATATCCCCTAATTCCACTATCATGTAACCTGTTGGGCTTTCAGCACATGGAGATATCGGTGAGGGAACGCTGCCAACTGGCACAATCCAGGCTGCAGGAGAAAGCGCTGAGAGATGCACTGAGGGATTGAGAATGAGGGGGATACCCCTCAATGAACAGAGCGGAGAGTGGCAACAAGGTGCCTCAAGGGTGGTAATTGTGTATTTAGAGAACAAATGTAACAACATACATTGGTGTGAATGTATAGATATAATTGATACTGTAGCTGTGAAAATGTTTTTCTCTTTTGTAAATAATTTATTGTGAATAAAGTCTATTTTTTTTTATTTAAAAAAAATACTTTGGAGTGAAACAAAAGTCTGCAGATACTATGATTATAGTAAAAATGCACATAAGTGTTGGAGGAACTCAGCTGGTCTCATAGTGTGCACAGGAGGTCAAGATAGATTAGATATTTTGGGCATGAGCCCTTCTTCAGGTATGAGCAGAGAACAAGAAGGCATCTGAATAAAGATTGGCTGGGGGAGGAGTCCAGACCAACAGAAGATGTTAATTGGAGGAGAGGTGAGAATTGATTTTGGTCCTGTGAAAGAAGACTTTATCTGCTCCAACTTCAGTAGGAATGATCCCAGAGCAGGCGCACACTTCTGAACAGGTCCTGGAATCAAGAAGGGCTGATGGCTCTGGATACACCGGCCTTTCCAAAGAAATGTGCAGGTAAGTCTTTGAAAATTTGTTCCAGGTGAACCTCGCGCCAGGGTTACTACGGAACAGCCGCTTGGATAAGGCAGAAGATCAGATTAAAGATCAGATTTTGAGAGTGCAAAAGCTTTATGTTCCTGTTAGGTTAAAAGGAGGGGCAAAAGGTTTGAGAGAGCCGTGGTTTTCAAGGAATATTGGAAACTTGGTTCGAAGAACAAGGGAGGCGTACATTAGATATAAGAAGCATGGAGTTAAGGAGATGTTTGAAAGATACATTGAATGTAAGAGGAATCTTAAGAGAGGAATTAGGAAAGCTAAAAGAAGGTACGAGAAAACTATGGCAAGCAGGGTGAAAACTAATCCAAAAGAGTTCTACAAATATGTTAATGGTAAGAGGAAAGCTAGAGACAAAATTGGTCCCTTAGAAAATCAGAGTGGAAAACTGTGTGTGGAACCTAGAGAAATGGGGGAGATATTGAACAGTTTCTTTTCTTCGGTATTCACTAAGGAGAAGGATATTGGGAGATGTGGGATAAAAAAAGCAAATTGGGTAAATATGGGGAATATAGAGATTACAAAAGGTGTAGTTTTAAGGCTTTTGAAGAATATAAAGGTGGATAAGTCTCCGGGACCAGATGGGATCTTCCCCAGGACATTGAGAGAAGTGAAGGAGGAAATAGCAGAGGCTCTGGCGGTAATTTTTCAAATGTCATTAGATATGGGGATAGTGCCAGAGGATTGGCGCATTGCGCATGTGGTTCCGTTATTTAAAAAGGGTTCAAGGAGGAAGCCTGGCAACTATCGGCCTGTAAGTTTGACGTCTGTGGTAGGTAAATTAATGGAGAAAATTCTTAGAGATAGTACTTATAAACATCTGGATAGACAGGGTCTGATCAGGAGCACTCAACATGGATTTGTGGGAGGAAGGTCATGTTTGACCAATCTGACTGAATTTTTTGAAGAGGTGACTAGGAATGTGGATGAGGGTAGCGCAGTGGATGTTGTCTATATGGACTTCAGTAAGGCCTTCGATAAGGTACCACATGGAAGGTTAGTTAGGAAGGTGCAGTCTTTAGGTATAAATTTTGAGATAGTCAAATGGATTGAACATTGGCTGAAAGGGAGAGGCCAGAGAGTGGTAGTGGATAATTGTCTGTCAGGTTGGAGGCCGGTGACCAGTGGTGTGCCTCAAGGATCTGTATTGGGCCCATTGTTGTTCGTTATATACATTAATGATCTAGATGATGGGGTGGTGAATTGGATTAGTAAATATGCAGACGATACTAAGATAGGTGGAATAGTGGATAATGAAGAAGGTTTTCAAGGATTGCAGAGGGATTTGGGCTGCTTAGAAAAGTGGGCTGAAAAATGGCAGATGGAATTTAATGCTGATAAGTGTGAGGTGCTTCATTTTGGTAAGAAGAATCAGAATAGGACATATGTGGTAAATGGGAGAGCATTGAGGAATACAGAAGAGCAGAAAGATTTAGGAGTAACGGTACATCGTTCCCTGAAGGTAGAAACTCACGTGAATAGGGTGGTGAAGAAGCCTTTTAGTATGCTGGCCTTTATCAATCATTGCATGGAATATAGGAGTTGGGAGGTGATGTTGAGATTGTATAAGACGTTGGTGCAGCCTAATTTTTAGTTCTGTGTGCAGTTCTGGTCGCCTAATTATAGGAAGGATATAAACAGAGTGGAGAGAGTGCAGAGAAGGTTTACCAGAATGTTGCCTGGGTTTAAGCATCTGGAGTATGGGGAGAGATTGGACAGATTGGGTCTTTATTCTTTGGAGCGTAGAAGGTTGAGAGGGGATTTGATAGAAGTATTTAAGATTATGAAAGGGATAGACAGAATGGATGTGGATAGACTATTTCCGTTAAGAGGAGGAAAGTTTAAAACAAGAGGACATGAGTTAAGAATTAAGGGGCAGAGGTTTAGAGGTAACATGAGGGGGAACTTCTTTACTCAGAGAGTGGTAGCTGTGTGGAATGATCTTCCGGGAGAAATAGTGGCGGCGGAGTCAATTGTATTATTTAAGAAAAGGTTGGACAGGTATATGGATGAGAAGAAGATGGAGGGTTATGGGCATTGTGCAGGGAGGTGGGATTAGAAAGGGGTGTTTGGTTCGGTGCGGACTAGAAGGGCCTAATGGCCTGTTTCCGTGCTGTAATTGTTATGTTATATGTTATGTTAACACCAAATCGTATCTACTGAGTGGTGGAAGCATCAAGGCTATGTGTTTTTATTCTCAGGGAACTTGACCTGCCCCGATTAAACCGATTTGGATGAGCCTTTTATTTTGCCAATATAGAGTTAAGAGATTTACAAATTGAAAGTGTAGCCCTTTGAACTCGAATCAAAAGTATAGCAGAAAAGTAATAATGCCCTCTTTCTGGAAGTGATTAGGTAATGTTGGGAGGAAAGGATTTCATCAGCTCCAAATGAAAAAAGCCTTGAGCTAGGCTGGAAATGATTACACTTCTCTGTGGAGTAATACCCACATTCAACAGGAGCTGTTCATGATGTGTCAATTGGATTCATCTGAGTGGGACTAAATCAATATTGTTTTGAGAAAGAATTGCCAGGACCCAAAAGGCTGCGATTCTCTACTATTCCTATGGCACAGGTTGACCGTAAGGGTCGCTGGGGCACAGCGAGTAGAGCAGCTGATAAATAAAGTCTGCAGTTGTTGGGGTGCAATGCAGTGCACGAACGTATTGGAGAAACTCAACGGGTCACACACCATTTAGTGCTGTAAAAGGAAGTCGAGGTTTCGGCCTTGAGCCCTTCATCAAGAATATTGAAAAACCTGAATAATGAGTTCTTGGAATGGGGGGATGACAGAGGGAGGAGGACAGGATAACAGGTAAGAGGTAATGGTTTGATACAGGTGGGAGGGGAGAACCAAGGAAACTGAGAAGTGATGAGGAGAGAGGCTCTCTCGACGGAAGGATGGTAAGGGAGTGGGGAGCTGAGGAAGGGTCTCATACCTACTGCATCTGGTACTCTCAATATCCTTCTTCAGGTGGATTCTCTGCTAAGAATGTGCCTGAAGAAGAGAAAGCGGCCCTTTGATTTGCCATTCAGATGGCAGCGCTAAAAGCGTAGTGCTGGCAACCTGAAAGGACAGCCGCACCGGGATGTACATCTGAGTGCACTCCGGCTCCTGTCCCTTAAGCTGTAAAGTTAGGATGGCTGGCTGTCAGCTGGGACAGCCAGTGTGGGCTCTCAGCGTGGGGACATCCCCCGTGGAATCGCTCTGACACCCGGCAGAGGAGAAGGGGGCTGGGGCGGCCGGTGGGGGAGAAGGAGGCTGGAGCGGCCAGAGGGGGAGAAGGAGGGTGGAGCAGCTGGCAGATGAGTACGGCGCTTGAGTCAGGTACTGGCATTATTTCGGCCAGTCCCCTTCTCCCCCGCCGGCCGCTCCGGCCCCCTTCTCCCCCGCCGGCCGCTCCGGCCCCCTTCTCCCCCGCCGGCCGCTCCGGCCCCCTTCTCCCCCGCCGGCCGCTCCGGCCCCCTTCTCCCCCGCCGGCCGCTCCGGCCCCCTTCTCCCCCGCCGGCCGCTCCGGCCCCCTTCTCCCCCGCCGGCCGCTCCGGCCCCCTTCTCCCCCGCCGGCCGCTCCGGCCCCCTTCTCCCCCGCCGGCCGCTCCGGCCCCCTTCTCCCCCGCCGGCCGCTCCGGCCCCCTTCTCCCCCGCCGGCCGCTCCGGCCCCTTTCTCCCCCGCCGGCCGCTCCGGCCCCCTTCTCCCCCGCCGGCCGCTCCGGCCCCCTTCTCCCCCGCCGGCCGCTCCGGCCCCCTTCTCCCCCGCCGGCCGCTCCGGCCCCCTTCTCCCCCGCCGGCCGCTCCGGCCCCCTTCTCCCCCGCCGGCCGCTCCGGCCCCCTTCTCCCCCGCCGGCCGCTCCGGCCCCCTTCTCCCCCGCCGGCCGCTCCGGCCCCCTTCTCCCCCGCCGGCCGCTCCGGCCCCCTTCTCCCCCGCCGGCCGCTCTAGCCCCGCAGTCCCCGTGCTGACAGCCCAGCCAGCTGCCCCTGCCGGGTGTAGGAGCAGCTGGGAGAGGAGCTGTCAGGTGCCCATCAGCTGACTGTCATCCTGTGCGCTTTTAGGCAGCTACATTCAGATGGCTGGGGTGGTCACTGTGCTGCGACGATTGTCCCTCTCGAAGGCGGGTTACAAAGTTCGCCTTGCAAGCGCCTCCTGCACATTCACATGGCTTCCGAACAGCTGCATATTGCCAAAATATGTGGCTTTACAAGCGGGGCATTTGGCCACCTGAAAGTGCTTAATGAGACTTCCTCGACATCAGGGAGACTGGACACAGATTGAGAGAATGCTTCATTAAGCTCTGTCCACTGGAACAACAAGGACCTCCAGGTGGCCAACCACTTCAATTCCACACATCATTGCCACACTGACATGACTGTCCATGCCCTCATTCTGTCAAATTGAGGCCAGCTTCAAATTGGCGGATCATCTTAAAGCTGTTGGCAGTCTTCTACCAGATTGCATCAATGTTGACTTCTCCACTTCCCATTAATCCTCTCCCCAGTCTCCTTCCTTCCCTATCCCTGCCTCCCTTCCTCCACCCATCAAGTTCCAAGTTCACATTTCTGGAACTGGAAGGGTCCTGTTAATTGGTTTGTCTAAGACGCTCCTGACATTCAGTGGCTCCCACATTTAAGAGGGCAATGTTTTCACTGGACATTTGCAATCTTGGCTTAGACTAGCTTATTCCCGTGTTGAATGCTGTAGCTTTGCTTGATACAAGAAAGCAGTTCACCCAAGAATTGTGAGTCAAGCTCAGGATTTTGCAGAGGTTTGGTATGACATCAGAAACCTTGGCAAACTTCTATGGATGTGCAGTGGAAAGTGTGCTGACCAGCTGCATCACAGCCTGGTATGGAGGCACCAATACCTCAGGCCTTGTGGACATGGCCTAGTACATCACAGGTGAAGCTCTCTTAGGAATGCTGCCATTGGAGAGCAGCAGCAATCATCAAGGACCCACACCATTCAGGATGACTGCCATCATGAAAAAAGTATAGGTGCCATGAGATTCATACCACCTGGTTCAGGAACAATTGCTACCCTTACCCCTCCACCATCAGAATCCTAAACAACAAACTTAATCAGAGACTTGTTTAAGGATTTTTAATTTGCACATTCGAAAATTTATTTTTATATAATGATCACAGCACAGAAACAGGCTAGTTTGGCCCTTCTACTCCAGGCCAAACACTTCATCCCTTTGACCCACACCCACCCCATAACCTTCCATACCCCTCTCATCCATATACCAATCCAATTTTTCCTTAAATATTAAAATCAAACTGCATCTATCACTTCGGCCAGACGCTCATTCCACATTCCCACCACTCTCTGAGAGAAGAAATTCCCCTTCATGTTTCTCCTAAACTTTTCCCCTTCAATCTCAATCCATGTCCTCTTGTTGGAATCTTCCCCATGCGCAATGGAAAAAAAACCTGTCCACATTTTCTCTATCTATCCCCCTCATTATTTTAAATACTTCTATCAAATCACCCCTCAATCTTCTATGGTCCATGGAATAAAGTCCCAGCCTGTTTAACTTTTCTCTGTAACTCAAACCCAAGCAACATTCTTGTAAATCTTCTCTGCACTCTCTCTATTTTGTTGATATCCTTCTTCTAATTTGGCGACCAAAACTGCACACGATATTCCATATTTGGCCTCACAAATGCGTTATTCAACTTCAACAAAACATCTCAACTCCTGTACTCAATACTCTGATTTATGAAGGCCAACACACCAAAAACTTTTTTCACCACCCTATCTACATGTGACTCCACTTTCAGGAAGTTGAATACCAGAATTCCTATATCCCTTTGTTCTACTGCTCTCCTCAATTGTCTACCATTTAATGTTATAACCTTTGCTGGTTGGTCCGACCAAAACATAGCACCTCGCACTTCTCAGTATTATACTCCATCTTTCAGCCCACTCTTCTAACTGGCGTATATCCAACTGCATGCTTTGAAAACGTTTCTCACTGTCCACAACATACTGCATACTTACTAATCAAATTGACCACCCTATCATCCAGATCATTAATATGTATGGCAAACAACAATAGTCCCAGTACCGATCCCTGAAGCCCTCCACTAGTCTCTGGCCTCCAACTTGACAAACAATTTTTTGCACCCTATTCTCTGGCATCTCCCATCCAACCACTGTTGAATCCATTTCACTACTTCAACATTAATACCCAATGCTTTCACCTTCCTAGCTAACCTCTTGTGTGGAACCTTGTCAAAGGCTTTTCTAAAATCCATATAGACAACATCCAGAGCCTTCACCTCGTCAACCTCCTTAGTAATACTTTGAATATTTTTTTTCTTCTGTATGGCACAGTCAGTTTGTTTATATTTATTTCTTTGTTTACATTTCTCTCTTTTGTATATTGTTTTTTTTCTTGAGTCCTGTTTACAGTTACCGATCAGTAGAAAATTCTGCATTTCCTGCAGGAAGAAGAATATCAGGGTTGTTTTGCAATTTCACGCATCTACTCTGACAATAAATCTGAACTTTGAAAGTGAGAAGCATTATTTTATTACTTCAGGAACAGGAACAGGAACCTAACTCTCAATCCCTTGATGCTCCAGAACGATCCAGGTGGCTTCTGCATTGCTATGGCCCCACATCAGGTCAATTTATTTTTTATTTTCCAGAATGAACCATGCTATTGAGTGAATTTCTATCTCCACTGTACAGTCATTTTTTTTAAAATTATTTACAGCTTGGTGAAATCTGATTCTGACCATTTAAACCCGTGCCGCCCAATTTCACCAAATTAACCTACAACCCTGTACATTTTGAAGAGTGGGAGGAAACCAGGGGAAAACCCCTGCAGACACGGGGAGAATGTAGACTCCTTGCAGATAGCACTGTATTCTTACCCGGGTGGCTGGCGCTGTAGTAATTTTGAACTCTCTCATCAGTACATAAGAACTAGGAAAAGGAGTCAGCCATCTGGCCCATCAAGCCTGGTCCACCATTCAATGAGATCATGGCCAATCTGATGATGGGCTCATCTCCACCTACCTGCCTTTTCCCCATATCTCTTAATTATCTGACTATGTAAATGTCTATTCAACCTTGTCTTAAATATGAGGTCACCTCCACTGCTTCAATGAGCAGTGAATCCCACAGATTCACACCCTCTGGGAAAAGCAGTTCCTCCATCTCCATCTTAAATCTACTACCCTGAATCCTGAGGCTATGTTCCCTAGTTCTGCTCTCCCCCACAAGGTAAACAACTTACCTATGCCTTTCATAATTTTTTCATGTTTCTTTAAGATCCCCTAACATTCTTCTAAATTCCAGTGAGTACAGTCCCATACGACTTGATCTCTCCTCAATGGCTAACCCCCTCACCTCTGGAAGCAACCTGGTGAACCACCCTCTCTCATCACAGTCTCAGCAAAACAGAACAATGTGGAGAACAGAAGAGACTTCTCAAAAAGAAAATACCCATTTCCATCCTCTTGTGAACTGTAACCAGGTAAAGTCATAAACTTGAAGATTCTGGAATTGATCCATGGAATTTCTCCTTGTTGTTTTTCTAATTCACACATGCACATTTTATCCAATGGAGGCCTCCAGTGCAGGGTCTTGACTTTGACAGTTCCTTTCCGTCCACAGACATTGCTCAATAGATTGAGTTCTTCCAGCAGTTTTGAATATTTATTGCCATTTTCATTAATTAGGGTTCATCATGTGTGAGTTCCTATCCAAGCTGCACCTGGTCCTGATTTGGAAATATTCACTGGTCCTTCATGGTCACTGTGCCCAAACTGTAAGTCTCCCTCCCAACAGAACTCTGGTGTACCTTTATCAGATGGATTGCAGTTATTCAAAAATTCAGCTCATCACCACCTTCTCAAGGGCAATAACAGGAAGGCACTAAAGGTTGGCCTTGCTAACAACACCTACAACCAGTGAATGAATTAAATCAAAACCTCCACCCTGATTAAATCTCTCCTAATCGCACCCATCTGAAGTCTGAAGCTCTTGAACAATGGATTTGAATACCCCCACCCCATCCCACCTTCAAGCAAGAGCAATAACTCGTGTCACAACCAGTGTAAAAATATTTGTATGGTGGCTGTAGACCAGCTTACAGCAGGGAATTTTTCACGCAAGAAGAAGCAATTGGCTATTGAATTGTTTTTACATTAGAGGATGGCAATGGCGATTTTATGCAGCTTCTACCCAAGGCAGCAATGACGTATCACGCACTCACTGGAAGTACTGCCGGATGTTCGGATGCTGGCTGCCTGGTGATGCATGCATGCAAGTGCTGACATTGCCAGAATAAGCGGGTCATCTATTTTCCTGTTCAGAGTTCAGCCTGTTCAAAACCCTTGTAGTCCTTACAAGAGGAAAATGGCTGGCTAGAGTGTTTCTCCTGAAATAAGGGAAATGAGGAACTCTGTGGTGTCCTGGAAGAAGAGGTTATCATTTGGAAAACCCATGATGGGGTAGGTTTCTTTGGCAAGATACTGAAGTGACTGATCGGAGGAAATAAAGTTGTGTGTGTCCAATGAGCAACAAATCTTTCACTGAAACTGAGCGGTAACCATTTAACTTTAAGCACCAGAGCCTGGTGAAGATTCATAAATGTTCAATTCTGTGCACAGAATAAGAATTGCCTGATACTGGTGAACTTGAAGAAGTGAGAAATGAATGATTGGACTGCGAATCAAAGAGCTTTCCTGAACATATACACATTACATACACATGTGCTTAGAATTAGAAGGGGGTTAAGTTATTAATAATAAGTTAAAGTTTGATCTTATTATTATGTTTAAAGCAACTTTTGTTTAAGTTGTAGTGGGGTCACTATTGCTACAGCCAGGTTATAGCTCACTGTTCTAACTCCTGCGGTGTAGCTCGAAACTTGCGGAGGAAAGAAGGCATGCAGATCAGTAGAGTACATTCGACACTGAGTTTATTCAGGGGAAGCTCTGCCTTTTATGGTGAGCAGAGCTTCACCTGCACATCAACTAATCTTTCCACTGCATTTCGTGACCTGGTGTGGCCTCCTCTACATCAATAGCCCCTTTTAAACTGCAGCACCAGGGTAGTCCTCCTGGGATATGAGTGCGATTACTGGGGTATTTTTTAAATTGCAGGGGGATCGACCCACTAAATCGCTGACCTGGTGAGTTAAGGGGGATCCCTGCCCTGCAATGACATATCACGCACTCTCCGGAAGTACCGCTGGATTTTCAGACGCTGGCTGTCCGGTGACTCATGCACGCAAGTGCTGACATCGCCGGAATAAGCGGGTCGTCCATTTTCCTGTTCAGATTTTCTACGATACCTAGGTAAGTTTAACTGGGTTCCCTGACTACCTCTGAGGTTGGTCAGGGACCCCGGTTGGACCCTTTCAAACTGCTTTGTAACTGGGGTGCTAACCAGGCAAATTGCCCAGTTAACCCCATTTTACATGACAGTTCGAAAGGGCCTAGTGAGATCAAAACCAGATTGCGTGACTACTTTGCCCAACATCTGGCTTGAAGCTTGAACTTCCAGTTGCCATCCATTTCAATTCCCCTCACCATCTCCAAACATAAACTTGAGTTACCCTAACCCACTCATAGATTGACAAAGGACTCAGGCACAAAACATTGGTTATATCCCTTCGCTTCCCATGGAAGCTGAGTGACCTGCTGAGTTTCTCCAGCACTCTACAATCACAGCATCTGCACACTCCATGACTGAGTGCTCCCCTCTGTTGTAAATCTCCCCAGGTTCTATGAAAACAAAAGAAGAAGTGGGATTAAGGTAGCAATGTAGTGTAACTGGATGGTTGTAGTCAGTTTGGGCGAGATGGGCTGAAGGACCTAAGCTTGGACTGTACAGCTCCACAGTTTCTAACTGATAAAAAGCAACCTAAATACCGTTCACGCAATAAAATTGTTAAGTAGCACGCAGCTATGAAAAGGTGATGTTGGCTCAGTGATATTGCCTGTAGTCTCATTAAAAAGCTCTTAAGTAACTTGTTTCGGAATGGGTTGTAATAACTTTCCCACTATTAAGGTCAAGGGAATAGCTCTACAACTTCCAGAATCCCCCTTCTGACCTTTGTACAAAGCTACAGCAACATTTGTTATTTTCCAGTTATCCTCTCGTTGTACTCAATGAACTGCGAAGTATTTCAGCCTCAGTGCTGTTGCCTGAGCCCTCATTTCCTGAAGTACTCTTGGACGAATTCCATCCGGATGTGACATTCTAATTATTCGAAGGCTGTTGACTATTTAATAGCTGACTTGCGATTTCGCTCTCCGTCCCCTGTATACACTAGGCTAATTCCTTAGAGGGGAGAATTGGCAGATCACAAGGGGCCAAAGAAATTAGAGGTTGTCTGTTTAAGGTGGGTGGAGATAAGGTTACGGGAGACGTCAGAAGTACTTTTTTTCACACAGAGAAGGGTGGGGGCCTGAAATGCATTGCCGGGGACGGTTGTGGAGGCTGTTACAATAGGCACATTCAAAGACTCTTTGACAGGTACATGGATTTAAGTAAAATAGAGGGTAATGAGTGTGAGGTAGGGAAAATTATATTGTTGTGGAATAGGTTAACATAACATTGTGGGCTGAAGGACCTGTACTGTGCTGTAAAATGTTCTATCTATATTCTTTGGAGTTTGGAAGAATAAGGGATGATTTAATTATTTTTTTAAATTGAGGAATACAGCATTGTAACAGGCTCTTCTGGCCCACGAGCCCAATTAACCAACAGCACCCAGTACATTTGAAGGGTGGGAGGAAACCGGAAGGAAACTAACACAGTCACAGGGAGAACTTAGCGTCAAATTTGAACCTGGATCACTGGTGCCGTAACAGCATTATGCTAACCCTGTCGCCCTTTCATGAAACATAATATCCTGAGGGTGCATAACAGGGTAGATATTGAGCTGTTTTCACAAGAGGGAGAATTTTGAATGAAGAGGCTTTGTTAGAGTCACAGAGTTATACAGCACAGAAAGAGATCCTTGAGCCCAACTTTTCCATGCCAAATAAGTTGGCCACCTGGGCTAGTCCCATTTGGCTGCGCTTGGCACATCCCTCTAGCCTAGTGGTTCTCAACCTTTTTCTTTCCATTTACATACCACTTTAAATATTCCCTTTGCCATAAGTGCTCTGTGATTAGTGAGGGGGTATCTGGGTGGAAAGAAAATAGTCGAAAACCACTGTTTTAATCGTACCTAATTGACTCGTTAAGTGCACTATTTCAGAACTCCAAAGGTAATGGGCCAATGACAATTTTTCTCAAGCAAGATATTTCAGTAGTAATTGGGTCTAGAGCAGTGATTCTCAACCTTCCCTTCTCACATGCCACCTTAAGCAATCCCTTACTAATCACAGAGCACCGATGGCATAGGGATTATTTAAAGTGGAATGCGAGTGGGAAGAAAATTGTTGAGAACCACTGGCCTGTTTCTTATCCATTCACCTGTTCACATGATCTTTAAAATGTTGTAATTTTACTTACTTTTACCACTTCCTTCTGACAACTTGTCCCACATGCAGTGTGTGGAAAAAGTTATCCCTCAGGATCCTTTTAAATCCTCTCCCCTTACCTTCAATCAATACCCTCCAGTTTTAGATTTCACTATTTTGTATACTTCTGCAAGGTACCCCCTCAGAATCTCATGCTCCAGTTAAAAAGTCCCAACCTATCCAGCCACAAAACTCAAACCTTCTGGTCTTCGTGAAACTTAAACTCTTCAGCCCTAGTGAGACCCTCGTGAAACTCAAATCCTCCAATCTCCGTGAGACCCTGTACCCCGATCCTCCAGTCCCCGTGAGACCCTCGTGATACCCAAACTCTCCAGTCCCAGTGAGACTCTCATGGAACTCAAACCCTCCAGTCCCAGTGAGAACCTCGTAGAACTCAAACCCTCCAGTCCCTATGAGACCCTCGTGAAACACAAATCCTCCAGTCCTGGTAAGATGCAGGTGTGGGTATTTATAATTCTGGTGCACAGCAACTTCTTTTTTCACAGGGTGGTGAATCGCTGTAATTGGACATCCTGGAAGATTACGGTGGTCAGTTCATTGGGCTTATTTTGAGACAAAGTATTTTTTTTTGGAATGATCACAAAATTAGGAGCTATGAGACTTACTCCTACCCCAACTTTATTATGCCCTTATATATGCATCTATTGAGCGGACAGTTTTGTATTTGTACACTAGTGCGAAATGTGTGCCAGGTATTGGCCGCTGGACATACTCCTGAACATGTTTGGTTACTTTCTATTCAATGGAACCAACCAGTTATTTTTACTTCCTGGAATATGGGAATCCTCGGTGAGGATAGGGATTAATAACCATCACTAATTGCACATAAACTGGAACCTTGCGTGGCTGTTTCAGATTGTGATTAACAGTCATCCTTAATGGATCAGGAATCACAAAAGTGCCTTTACTGAGAAAGTAAAAACACCATTTTATCTAAGACATCCTGACAGTCATGTCGTTCAGGGAATGAGATGGGAAATTGAAATGGTGGCCACTGGGAGATCCCAGTGGGACAGAGCTGAGGTGCTCCACAAAGTGCCTGCATTCAGTATCTCCAATGTAGAGGAGACCACAGCAGGAGCATCTTTTTTTTTGGCTACGTGGAGTAGTCCATGCTGCAACCCAACACAGGCAATGCCCCTCAACTCTCCCTCCACCTCCACTACACCAACAACTAATTTGGTGTTGCCTCATGAACCCATGATGTGCTCGTCAACATTATCCACTTTGCTGCCAACTTCCACCCCGACCTCAAATTCACGTGGTCCATCTCTAGCAACACTGTCCCCTTTCTTGATGTCTCTACATTGGGAGACAATCTCTTGACATCTACCAACTCACCGACTCCCACAGCTACCTCAACTACACCTCTTCACACCCTGTCCCCATGTAAGGATTCCATTCATTTCATTCAATTCCTCCATCTCCATCACATCTGGTCTCAGGATGAGGCCTTCCATGCCAGATCAAGGGAGATATCCTCCTTCAAACAATGTGGCTTTCTCTCTACCACAAACTCGGCCCTCACCTGCATATTCTACATCACCCACACATCTGCCCTGGCCCCCTCCGATGCCATGCACAACAAGGACAGGATTCCCGTTGCCCTCACCTACAATCCCACCAGCCTCCGTATCGAATAGTTCTGTCCATCATAGTAACAAGGATCTTCCAGTAGCCACCTAGTCCCTTGCTGACATGTCTGTCCATGGTCTCATGCACTACCAGATTGAGACCACCTCAGATTCCATCTGGACGCCCTCCAACCAGATAGCATTAACATAGTCTCTCTGGTTTCTATTAGCATTCCACACCCACCCCACAATCTTTCCCTATGACTCCTTTCCTCTAACTCTATCTGTCTGTCTTTTTACCCTCAGTTTCATTTCCCCTAAACCTGCTTCCACAGAGCACTAAACAACCCCCTTCTCCAGTGAATTCTCAGCTTCCCTGCCTCCTGTGTCCCAACCATATCCAATTACCACCTTTTATCTGTTGGTCTGTACTCCTCCCCCTGCCCATTCTTCCCTCCCCAAGGTGCCCGCCTGCTCTTTACTCATGCTGTATCCTGAAGAAAGGCCCACGCCTGAAACATCGGCACTACATCTTTGCTTCCTAAGGACACTGCAAGACCTGCTGAGTTCCTCCAGCATTTCATTCTCTACAAATACCTTAAACGCTAGGATTGTATACGCGTCCACTATTAGTCCTGGCAGCTTGTCCCACACATCCACTTTAACCTCCCCCTCACCGAAAACACATGTCCTCCTGCATTTGCCACTTTTACACTGTAAGAACGATTCTGTTTGTCCTCAATGATTTTATAAACATCTTTCAGGTTTCCCCTCAGCCTCTGACTGTCCAAAGAAAACAATCCAATTTGTCCAAACTCTCCCCAGATCTCATCCCGTCTAATCCAGGCAACATCCTGGTAAACCTCTTCTCTACCCTTTCAAAGTTCAATTGCACACAGTACTTTAAGTGAAGCCGAACCAATGGTTTATAAACCCCATGACATGATTTATTTACTTCTAACCAAGCTAAACACAATCTCCTGGAGGAACTCCGCTGGTGGAGCAGCTTCAGAGAGAGGAGAAGAATGGTCAACATTTCGGGCTGAAATCTTCATCCCTACCTTTATACTTAATGGCCTGTCCAAACAAGGTAAGGACACTATCATATCTATTTGCATTGCCATTTCCGAGGAGCTATGGCTCTGTACCTCTACATAACAAATGATTGCACCAATTGCTCTTAGGCTGAATTCCTGCTTGTTCTCCACATCATTCTACTCCTCTAGTGCAAATGTCCCTATTGAAATGACGACTGAAGGGAAAAGAGCAGTCAAAACCCCAAGGAAATTCCCTAACATGTATTGCAAGGGCTGAGCCTTTCACGTTAATTTTGGACTGGAATTATGAGACGTTTAAGCAAATCTCAGCGTCTTGATCTTAACACACAGTATAACTGAATGAAAGAGCCCAGCAAAATATATTAACAGCACAATTGCATTGTAACATAAAGATGGTGGCATGGGGAGTGAGGGAGCGGAGATGCAGCACCCCTTCAGGGTCCAACCACCCAGTCGACTGCCGTAGGCTCCACACAGGCTTTGAACAGCCCGTTCTGTGGAAGCGGAGGACTGGAGCAGGGCACCAGAGGACGGGAAGATCATGCACCGCCTGAGGAGGAGAAGTGAGGAGTTGACCCGTGGGGACAGTGACCACGGGTGCGGATAAGTGAGGGGGGGAGGGGCATTGCAACTGAGGGGCCTGTGCACATGCGGGCTGGTGGAGACGGTTGTCGGGAGACTCACGCCGGGCTGCGGACAGCTGGAGACTGGCTCGAAACTGGCTGCAGGGGTACCAGGTATTGGATCTGAGATGGGAGGAGGTGCCGAGGGCACTGACAGTGTCAGAGGTTTGCATCTGGAGCCTGGGTTGCCAATGGTCTGGAATGGATTCTGTGTGGCTGCGGGGGCACTCAGTGACTCTGGGGGACTCTCTCTCTCACTGTACATTTGACTGACTGTAAGAGGCGCTTAGGCAATTCCTGCCAGTGGTGAATCTGTCTGCCTTGAAGCAGGGGAAAAGAATCATGTAATATGACACAGTTTTATTATTACCAGGATAATAAATTGGCAACAAATAGGGACAAATACAATCTTTTTCCCCTCAAGCTAATTCAGGAAGAAATGCTGAACTAGTTGAATTTGGCTTAATCAAGGTCATTGTGTCCTTGTTTGAAATTATTATGCAACTTACATAAGAAATAGGAGCAGAAGACGATCATCCGGCCTGTCAAGCCCGCTCTGCCATTCAATGAGATCATAGCTGTTCCGATGATCAGCTCAATCTCCATCACCCTGCCTTTTCCCCATATCCCTTAATTCTCCTACTATGTAAAAATCTATCCAATGTCGACATGTTGACTGAGGTCGTCTCCACTGCATCAATGGGCAGCGAATTCCACAGATTCACCACCCTCTGGGAAAAGCAATTCCTCCTTATTTTCGTCCTAAATCTACTACCCTGAATCTTGAGACTATAGCCACTTTCAGGTGGCCAGAATACCCCAACGTAAAGCTGCCTAAAATACCCGAATGTGGCTGTTGGGGGGGCCACCTGAATGCGAGAACCCTGACCCGCAGAGTACTTACCCAACCCTCCTCGGGTAGGTGTATTCTCTGCTTCCGAGTGCTCCTCCTAGGCACCTGAAAGCGCCTGGGACTACAGCCATAGTCGACAGGAGCCAGCGCTCGCTCCATGGCACCTCTCCCTGCTACGAACCTTTCAGGTGCCAGAACAGCGCCTTCAGCGCTGCCACCTGAATGACACTTTGCACACAGCTGCATCCTCCCAGCTATTCCACTTGAAAGTGGCTTATGTCCCCTAGTTCTAGTCTTCCCCCACCAATGGAATCGACTTACCTACCTCTATCTTATCTATGCCTTTCATAATTTTGTTTATTTCAGATCCCCTCTTGTTCTTCTAAATCTCAGCAATTAAGTAACTTGTAAGCACCTCCATATTTCCCCAATCGACTTAAAGCACTGGAATCATAGCATGGTCCAATGTCTCCATTTCGACTAAGTTGTCCATCTGAGGTGGTCCCTGGGCCCTGCATGGATTCCAGAATCTCTGTTCACAAACCTTCTGGTGAATTGTTTTGGCCTGTGCTTCATTAAGAGGAAATGAAGAGCTGGATGAGGCTACCATAACTGGTTGAAGCAGGTAGTATTGTATTTTTTTAAAAAATTAGATACAAAGACAGGATGGGTTTGGAAGTATATGGCATTGATATTGACCTCTAATTTCCATTAACCCTCTCTTCCTTCTCATCTCCTTTCCTCCAGCTCTCTACCACTTTCTTATCTGTTAGCTGCCCTTCTTAGCACTGCTCAGCTTTTCTCTTCTACTTTCCCACCTGAATCCACCTATTACCTCTTACTTGTAAGTCTGCTCTTCTCCTCCTTCCTCCACCATTTTATTCAGGTGTGTTTAATTCTTGTTTCCAGTGAAAGCCTCAAGCCCAAAACATTGGTTACCTTTTACTTCCAATGCATACGGTGTGGCCTGCTGAGATTCTCTGGCACTTTTGTGCATTGCACTTAACCCCAGCATCCACAGGAGCTGCTGTGCCGAAGACTGGAAAACACTATGGAAGATGATGAATGCGACTCCGAGGATTCCACAAATTTCCCTGCCCTCCATCAACACTTCCTGTACCACCCCATCCTGGACACAGCATTCCATCGAGAAGGTTCAAGAGTGCAAAAATCACACTTCAATGGGCTCAAAGGTAGTTTCTGAGATGCAGCCATCAGGTCCTGAATGGATTGTAGTTGCCCTTGTACAAATTGTAACACTACTCTGTAATTATGGTCTTGGTCTTCAAGTTTTTACTGCTGGATGCATATTAAGAGTTGACTTTTCAGATTGCTCATGGAATGAAGCAATGTTAAGCTTAAAGTGGTTGAATCCAGTACAGTCTGCATTGTGCCAGTATTGGTTTTCTCCGGGTGCTCCAGTTTCCTCCCACCTCTAAAACGTATGGGGGGTGGGGGGTGGGGGAGAGGTTAATTTGGGTGTAATTGAGCAGCATGAGTGTAAATGGCTGGAATCACCTTCTACTGTGTTGTGAATAAAATTTAAAATCCAGTGAGTTACAATTATGTTTTAGGATTAGAATGCAGTTCTACATTCCCATCAAATAAGAACTTGTGTTATCACCGGTATTTATTATATCTGGCCCAAAGCTACTGCACTGCTGTTTGGAACAAGTAGACCATCTTACAGATCAAATAAAAAAAATCTACTTGGTATATGACCAGGTTAGATTTTTTTGACTTGTGTTCAGGGCATTAGTTCAAAGATTTAACACTGTTAAAGGCAAGTTCCACTTCGCATTTTCTCGTAATTCTAATTCTGCATTGCTGGCAAAGCACAACATTTTTATTGCCCTTGAGAAAATAGCGTCAAATAAACTTCTTTAAATGCATCAATTTTTTTCTGATAAGGTTGCTGCTGCCATGTCTTTCTTTGGCTTGGCTTCGCGGACGAAGATTTATGGAGGGGGTAAAAAGTCCACGTCAGCTGCAGGCTCGTTTGTGGCTGACAAGTCCGATGCGGGACGGCTGACACGGTTGCAGCGGTTGCAGGGGAAAATTGGTGGGTTGGGGTTGGGTGTTGGGTTTTTCCTCCTTTGCCTTTTGTCAGTGAGGTGGGCTCTGCGGTCTTCTTCAAAGGAGGTTGCTGCCCGCCAAACTGTGAGGTGCCAAGATGCACGGTTTGAGGCGTTATCAGCCCACTGGCGGTGGTCAATGTGGCAGGCACCGAGAGATTTCTTTAGGCAGTCCTTGTACCTTTTCTTTGGTGCACCTCTGTCACGGTGGCCAGTGGAGAGCTCGCCATATAACACAATCTTGGGGAGGCGATGGTCCTCCATTCTGGAGACGTGACCCATCCAGCGCAGCTGGATCTTCAGCAGCGTGGACTCGATGCTGTCGACCTCTGCCATCTCGAGTACTTCGACGTTAGGGATGAAAGCGCTCCAATGGATGCCATGTACTATGCCAGTAATTGACAAACCAATAATTAAGACACATTTCCAAGACCTGAAGGAAAGTTGGTGACAAGAGAAATAAGAAACAACAAATGCTACCGTTTGGAACAATGCTTTACAATACCAAGTAAAATCTAATTGGTGCACGGGAAGGTTACATCTTTTGATTTGTGTTCACGGGATCAGTTAAAAAAATGTTTCCAGCATGTTCTGTTGCAATTTCAGTAGCTGCACTTTTTCTATTTGATTTTCCTTCGAGGTAATAACATTCTATGTACCTGCAATCTATCTTTCGCTCCAAGCTAGAACTTATGGTTGACAACCATTTTAATTCCCCACATCATTGCCTGACCTTGACCTCATCCATTGTCCGGGTGAAGCTCAACATAAATTTAAGGATCAACACATCCTATTCCTTCTGGATGGCTTTAAACCTAACAGCACAAACAGATTTTTCTAATTTCAGACAATGACATTGAAATTATTGTCATATACATTGTACAATGTACATACACACTGAAATTCTCATTTGCTGCAGCCTAAATAATAACTAATAGTAAACTAATTAAAAACACTACATACACAAGATGGATGATATTCATATTCAAAAAAAGTTTCTTGCAATGGTGTAGTCCTTTCTGTAGAACATTACAGCTCAAAAAACAAATCGGCCCTTCTAGTCTATGTCTACTTTTCGAGTCCGTTCATTTGTTGCATTCCAAAACAATAATCCATTATTCCACAGCATGTCCAATTAACACCTCCTTATAGAGTCTCTATAAGCATTCTTCAGTTTTTGCAAAGGCACTTGGAGCCTTGGCTGTCTGGCTTGAGCAGAGCTCTGGCATTTTAAATGAGATCTGTTTTGAAGTGTTTGTATCTGTGTGTGAAGTTCCACATTCCCACGACTCTCTGTGTGAAGTTCGCCCCAAAATTTTCCACTTTAACCCTTAACCTATGTCCTCTGGTTTGTATCTCACCTATTCCTCAATGGAAAAAGCCAACTTGCATTTACTCTGTCTATACCCCTCAAATCTCCCTTCATTCTTCTACGCTCCAGGAAATGAAGTCCTAACCTGTTTAACCTTTGCTCAGTTCCGGAAATCCTGGCAACATCGTAATTAATCTTCACTGTCCCCTTTCAATCTTATTCATCTTTCCTGTAGTCAAATGACCAAAATTTATGCAGGCCAACATGCCAAAACCTCTTACAAGCCTATCTACCTGTGACTCCACTTTCAGAGAGTAATTTACTTGTATTCCCAGATCCATCTGCTCTACCACACTCCTCCGTGCAATACCATTTACCGTGCATGTCCTATATTCTGTGCTGTTGGAACAGTCTGATAAGTGTACCTAGAGGGATTGATAGCTATTGGGGGGGGGGGGGGGAACCTCTTCTTGAAGCAGCTAGTGGAGCTGGTTTTCAGTCTTCTGTAAGTTCTGGCCAAAGGTAGCAGTGAGATGAGGTTGTGACTAGGATGACAGGGGTCCTTTATGACATTGGCTGCATCCTTGAGGCAGAGCCCACATCAGATGCCTGATATGGATGAGAGTTCAGAGCCTGTTGTGACAGATTAAATTATATTGTATATAGATAAATTGTGGGGGTTTTAGTTAGGTCACAAACAGATACAAAAACACTTCAAAAGACATCTCATTTAAAATGCTGGACAGTCCAGGCTCTGAGTGCCTTTGCAAGAAAAAAACTTTAAAAAATGCCTATAGAAACTTTACAGGTAGGTGTTAATTGGGTGTGCTGTGGAGTAATGGATTATTGTTTTGATGAACAGACTCGAAGATTAGGTCCAGTGCTGCAGTCTGTCTGAGTGCAGTTTGCTGTTCTGGGAAGGTAATGTGGTTGGTCAAGCAGGCTTTTCTCAGAGAGAGAAAAATTGAGTTCTACAGTTTTACAGTAACAACTGGGACTGGAAAATGAAAAGCTGGCAAGCTTGTGAAAAAACCCCATTTTGAAGATGGGTTGTGAGTTTAGTTCAGCCTGGTCAAAGCCCTTGTGGTCTATATAAGAGGAGATGACTGGTTGTATGTTTCACTTGAAATAAGGGAAACAAAAAGGAACTCTGTGGTGACCTGAGAGAAAGAGGTTATCATCTAGAAAACCCTGATGGGGCAATTTTCTTCGGCAAGACACCGACATGGCTGATTGGAAGGAATCAGTTTGCGTCCAACGAGCAACAAATCTCTCTCTCTCTGAAAACTGACAAGAACCTTCCTGAGCGGTAACCATTTACCTTTCAAGCACCAAAGCCTGGTGAACTTCATAAATGTTAAATTCTGTGCACAGTATAAGAATTGCCTGCAACCAATGAACATGGAGGAGTGAGAAGTCAGAATGGACTGTGAATCAAATAACTTTTCTGAACTTACACACACATGCACTTAGAATCAGAAGGGGGTTAAGTTAATAGTAATAAGTTAGAGTTTGATCCTGTTTTCATGTTTAACGATAATTAAAAGCAACTTTTGTTTAAGTAACCCATTTGTCTTGGTGAATTTCTGAGCTGCTGGGTTTTGTGGTCCTCTGGGCCTGTAAAACTGTGAATCCCTACCTCCATCTGGTTCCATCTCATCTTTACCACCATCATTCTTATATTCCTCACTAACCCCTCTTCTTCCACCACCCCCCCTCTCCACCTCTCCCACCTGCTGTCCAATACATCACCTCTTCGGCCTTCACATCCTTCTCCCCCCTCTTATACCCACTATCATCCTTCCTTAGTCTTGATAAAGGGTTCTGTCTAAACATTGTCTGTCCCATCAAGTCCCTCCAGATTCTTTGTTCAGGTATAGCCAAACCTTCTAAGTACTAGTTATATATGCATTCATGAACTGCATTTAAATTGTCTAATGCCTGACACAATGCTCAATGTAAACAAAGGACAAGCCCAGAAACAGCAAGATAGTAAGCTTAACGTCAAGAGCATGAAAGTTATTGCAGGGAATTCTGAGCGATGGGACCTACATGCATTTGCCCTGGCAACGAGTGTTTAGAGATAGTAAACATAGCTTTGCTCATGGAAAATCACATCTCATTAATTTGATTTTTTTTTGGTGACCAACTGGAAGGATGTGGGCAGGGGAGTAGACACCATTTATTTGGATTTTAACAAAGTTGCACGTGCAAAGGTTAGATCACATGGGATGTAAGGAGAGCTGGCCAATTAGATTCAAACTTGGCTTGGAGGAAGAAGGCAAAAGGCAGTAGTGGAAGGTTGCTTCTCTGAGTTTTGGCCAATTACCGGAGGTGTGCTGGGATCCTTGTTGTTGGTGATAAATTAATATGATGGCAGGCATTTCTTATACTCTGCACAGAATTTAACATTTATGAAGTGTAGCTAACATAGTAAATTTGCAGACCCAAAATTGATGGTATAACTGTCAGTAAGGAAGTCTATCCAAGTGTGCAATGGGATCTGGATCATTTAAGGTAGGCCACAGAATGGCAAAGGGAACTTAACACTGACAAGTGTGAGACGTTGCGCTTTGCTTAGACAAACTAGGCAACACTTGCACGGTAAATAGCAGGACCAAGGAATGTTGTAGGGGAGACCCAAGAGTACAGGTCCCTGTAACTGGTGACTCAGGTTTTCAGGGTGTTTGATATGCTAACCTTCATTGGGCAGGGTATTGAGTACAAAAATTGGAACTTTGTGTTAAGACATTGCTGTACAAGTCATTGGTGAGACCACATTTAAAAAAGAAAGCAGTTCTGGTTGCCAAGATACAGGAAGACCATCAATAAATTATAAAGGACGCAGAAGATATTCAGCAGAATGTAACCAGGGCTTGAGTTATGGAGGTTAGATGAGCTGGTTCTTGATTCCCTGAAATGTAGGAAGTTGAGGTGTGACCTTTAATGGAGATACACACATCATGAGGCATGGATAAAGTAAATGCTTAGTTGTTTTCCCCAGGGTAGAGGACCCTTGAACTAGATGGCATAGGTTTAAGATGAGAGATGCGAAGGATCTAAGGGCCACCTTTGTTCATTCAGAGATGCCAGCAAAAACTCTAGAAGCGGGCCTAAGAGCTCAGGAAGCTCCACGACTGTAATACAAAAAAAAAAGATTGCGAGTGTTCTGTCCCCTAGGTTCATACCATTGTATGTTCTCGCCTTACTTTAATCTTCCCAAAACTTTTCATCACACACCTTTCAAGATTAAATTCCATCATCCATTTCTTTGCTCACTATGTCAATAAATGAATATAATTCTGTAACTCCACAGCATCATCTGTAAACTTAGCAATAATAATTTTATGTAATCAAGGATCTTTTCACCAATTTCTAAAGGATGGTATTGGCATCATCCTCTATCTCCAGCTAATTTTGTCCAACCTCTCCCATCCTGTCCCCATTGTACAGGCTCTCTCCCCTCTGCATCCAGTTCTCATGAAGGGTTCTGGCCCAAAATTCATTCCCCTTCTCTCATTGATGGTGTTCAACCCACTGAATTCCTTCAGCTGATTCTTTTTTGTTCCTTATTCCATCCTGCTTCCATCTACTAGACTTGCTTGCCTTAAGTTCTAATGGTTGCCTCAACTTCCTCATCATCCACACTATCAGATTAGGTCCCAACTCCCGACTGGACTAGCTTAAACCCTCCCAAGTAGCTCTAGAAAACCTCTCTGCCAGGATATTGGTTTTCTTCCAATTCAGTTGCAATCTTTCTTACACGGTTACCTCTGTCCCAAAATTAATCCCAAGGGTTTAAGAATATGAACCTGCTGCACCAACTCCTCATCTACTTTCACCTGTCCTACCCACCTATTCCTACCTTCCTTAGAAAAAAGTGGTGCTGGGAGTAATCCAGTGATTAAAACCCTTGAGGTTCTAGAAACTCACAAACTTCACTTTGAGCTTCAAACACCAATTGCATTTCTTTCACTAATTTTAAATCAAAATAATTTCTCCTATTCACACTTTTGTCGATGTACAGGCCCCTTATTTTCAACTTGAAAAAGTGTTTGCCTGTTGCATTCAAAAGCCTTCTGACCTCCTTCACAACCAATCGCACTTCCATCATTTAATTCTCCCAGAATCAAGGTTATACCATAGGGTTATGATTTTAGAAGAAGCAAACACCAGAATAAAACCCAGACAAATAGAAATGTAAATATATTTAAACTGGGAAATACCTCACCCAGAAAAGTACAGAAACAGAGGTACCACAGGTCAGAACAAAGCAAGTCAATTGACACATCTTTTCATTTCAGGTGAAACTTAAACTTTATTAAAAGTTGAATTGAAAAGCAATTGCTTGAAATTACATGTAAAATAGCAAAACGTCACAACTACAGGTAAAAATGCATCAACAAATACAAAAATAAATGGAAAAACTAATACTTATTTTATACACTTTATTGGATTAATTATATTTTTGCCATGTAATAAATACAAGAAATGCAAAAAGCTTCAGTCACACGCAAAACCAGTTTAACTGAAGTTACAGTAGTTTTGTGCAAATATTTTTTTTAAATTTAAAGACATTACACCCCCCATCCATAAACAAACTAAAGTGGTTAAAGTTAGTATGAAAATTATAAATTTGGCACACTTTCAAGTCAAACAAATAAATTCCTGAATTGACTCTTCAATTATATGAAGAAATTAGCTTGAAAAATTGAACAAGCAATTGTGTAAAAATCCATTGTTTTTTTCAATTTATGATTTGAGGTAAGTCATTTTGCTAACAATCTGGTGTTTAAAATCACATCACAAGTTGTAGCAAATTACGGTACAGTTATCAACAAATAAAGTGTTCCCTTTTTACTGAATACCAATTCTTTAATTGAATTATGTGCAAATATTGTTAGAATTCCAAATAGGAACAATTAAATAATAACTTAAATTAACCCTCAGGTCAAGTTAACCAGGGAATGTAGGCTAATTTAAGCTGCAGTGTCCCTATCAACAAATACATGTCCCATAACTTCAGTGACCAGTAACAAGACACTCTCCCAACAATAAAAATGCAAGCGCACTGTTAAGGCCTGCTAATAGTTTAACATCAAAACACCTGCTTGGCATTTAGATTTTTTTAAATCATCTGCTCCCTTGATATTAAATTCTTTTCACCAACGCCATCTTTTAATTGTAAGCTTTAAAAGTCAGATTATAAGAGACACAGGAACCCAAAGCATATTAATGCAAGAAGAAGCTTCTGTTAGTCACTGAAGGAGCAAGTAACTTAACAGACCTAGCATTGAATTCCAATTTCAGCCCTGTCAAATGCCAGTAGCACCGAATAACCTCAGAAACTACAGTAGCCTAACACATCTGCACACTAGAAGTTTTACTTTGGTTTTAATTGTGCTTCATAAAATCACACACTAGATATTTTGAGACTTCTACCAATAAATTTTATATTTGTTAAACTTCAGGCTCAAATATTAAAGAATTCAAATTCTTCAGAAGTGAGTTTTTAAAAAAAAACCCTTCACTTTAAATTATACATTGACATGTTGACATCCTAATAATTTTTTAATGTGGGTCTCCAGTCTTCTGGGCAGAATTGTTAATAGCTTACAGTATCCTATAATGTGAGTACTATTGGACATGGCATCATAAACATGGTTTCCTTTTAAACCAAAAGGTGATTTACACCCAAGGTTTGTTGCCATTAATCAACTGGCAAGCCATAAAATATAAAGCTTACAATAATTTATCTTGCCTAAGTGCAAGCAATGATGTCTTGCATAATATTTTGAACTTCATTTTTTATTTAAAATTTCATCCAGTGTAACACTGCAGAAAACTAACCAAATCAGTAATAGCCAAGATCTGGTATAATTTTGATTGTCTCCATTGATGGAGGATCAAGTGTGATTGCAAATTTTCACAGCGAGCCCATTCTTTTCATTTATGAAATACAAATATTAGGTACATCATACACTGACCACTTTTGTGTCTCTATAATCACAGAAGTAATTGATGTTAAACTAACGTTTTATTGTAGCCTAATACACAGATCCATCTTAGTGTAAGCATCTTATCTAATCAATTTTTTGTGATGGACGACCTTTCCAAATCCCTGTAAAATCATATCTTTTATCATATGCATAGAGACAGATCATGTGCCACTCTTTTGATAAACCCAGAATTCAGATTAAATCACAAAAGAGATTTATTACAGCAGGGTAATGATCTCCTTTAGATCGACTTGATCATCCTGCAACCTCTCCAATTAATGTTGACATCCATCGCTCCTCAAATTTTGGAGAAGCTGTCTAGCTCAGTGGCACAAAAATATTTTTGTGGATTTATTATAGCTTATATTATCTCAGATCAAAACTGTTGAAGTCGTCCATCACAACTCTACATTGGGACCCACAAAAACTAGTTTTTTTTGCAGTCCCAGAAACATTAATAATAATTGTAGCTATAGTGGTAAACAAACACTCAAATCCATCAGGATATCAACACAGCACAGATGCAAAGTTTACATTTTGGGGAAGGCTTCAAAACATTTCTACAGTTGCCTACTTTTAAATCTAACCATGCACGAACTGCTTGGTCTGATCGGCTGCCATTTACTCATTGTTAGAACAAAAACTTTCTCGTTAGTACAACATTTACTTTAATTCACATTCAATGTGCAGTATATATTTAGAAGCAAAGTGGAAGCATTCTTCATCACATCAAGGCAGCAAAACATGAAAAGTACCTGAAGTACTAACCTCAAGTATTGATGAATAGAAATGCTATTTTCTCATTAAAATTTGCCATGAACCTTGGATAAATAAACATTTATCGTTTGTTGAAATGTATACAATTACCAAAACCCAGTAACAACAGGTTTTTTTAATAATGAAATGCAGTTTTCCTACTTTGTAATTAAATGTATTGAATTGATTTAATGTTTGAAAAATCTGGAGTAATTTGGAGTCAATGGTGTCACACTTAAAATTGTACACTTTAAACACATTCTAAATCATCAATATTAATTTAACTCAGAAGTTTGTTGGATATAATTCATCCTAAATCAACAAAATACTGAAGGAGCCTCGTAACAGTACTTTGTTTCACTTAAATTTAAGTGTTCGAACTTGAAGAAATTCAATGGTAATTGGTAACCAATTCTCTGTGTATTATCATCTGGCACATTAAAGTAAATGGCACCTTGATCCTACACTAATAGCCATTCCCTTTGAACGCGTTTACTTTTTAAATTAAGATTCGTGTATTCTACACTCCTTCGTGCATATAGATGATTTACATGCATAATCAAGAGCCCAAGAACACCTTAAGAGATGCATACTGAATTCGAGAAGACTATTTTTCCATTTAAGTCCTTAAATGGATAATATAAAATGCAAAGATTTTTGTTCCCTGCATGGCAATTTTTCAGTACAAGGGAAACTTGCAGTTCAAATAGATCTTTTTAATTCTTGATCATATTAGCTATATGATGCATCAAATCTTTCCTGCATTATTTCAAAATCTATCCATAACTACTCTATTAAGCTGGCAAATCTTTCAAAAGCTCATACATTTATCAAATTTTCCAGCATTAACTGACAGCTGTTTAACTTGGGATACAAACACCAAGGTAATTTCTGTCTACTTAATATTTCTAGTCCCAACTTCGATGGATACAGTTGAACCAAGTAAATGAATAAAAACACTTTACAGGTCGATAATATGGTTATGTTATTTACCTGCTGAGTACCATCAGCACTTATAAGTGCATTTTCTGACACGATGCATAGCAGTTTTACAAGCTTCGTCTGGACAGACTAGGGCTTATTTTTAGGAAACAATCACATTTTTGTAAATTCCAAACCGTGGGAACCAAATGCTAACTAGAATAGTGTAGCTGACATATATAACACAAGCTACAAGATACAAAGTGCAGCCAAAACATTTTCTTCTTCACATTTTTCAAAAGGAATTGTGTAAATGTGGAACAAATTAACCTGAATACATCACTTCTCATTGGAAGCTGTTAAGGCCACTCGCCACAATATTATTCAAATTATTTGTGGAGAATAGGGCAGGAACACAATTTTCAGTTGACTTTGCAAAATAGTAATTCCATCAACCCAACTGCTTAGGTTATTGTACCTGGTCTCTATCTCATTTTTCTTCTCTATTCTTTCCCTTATTGTGAAGGATTCATGAAATTGAGCATTAATTCTGCTCCACTAGTTAATGATATATATGGGAAAAAGATCCTTTAAAGAATTTTACAAACCATAAAACTTACAGGCTTCTCAAGAGTGAGGGAAAGCTTTGACTGTGAATAAAAAAGTTGTTGCAAATGTATCCTAAACTTTATTCATAAGAATAGCTGGTTCCGATCCAATAATTAAAAAAATTCTAGCAATCATTACCTTCACAAGAAGGCAACCCATTTTCTCCAGCAAAATTCAATCACTTCTGATCATAACTATTAAGGGTTGGAGCCAGGTAAGATTGTGGTAAAATTACTACATCCGACAAGTTCAAGTGCAAGAAAGTATTTTTGAAAAAAAAAATTCATATAGAACAAGCGATTCAGATGTTTCTCTTTCATACCATAAAGATACACAAATGTGGTGTGAAAAGTATGCACCAAAGCAGAAATTAAATGTTTTTTTGTTAGTCAAGCTCATGAGTTCACTCTTGAAGCCACACTCCTATTTATAACTTTGTCAACAACTTATAAACTAAATCTGTAATGAAGGGTGTACCAAATTATGTGGGCCCACTATGTGGAGTAATTAATGCTAATCAAAGATTTTGCATCAGTTAAACAGAATTCTAGTGACAACTTTGGAAAGAAAAGTAAACCATGAATTCCAATCAACCTAGTTGGATGAAAAATACAAGTAAAACCAGTGTGCCATTGGAAAGGTGGAATTACCATTTAAAAAAATACAAAATTTGCATTAATTTCAACAACGAATGTATTAGTGTTCCTTTCAAGTTACACCTGTTTATTATTTCAGCTTGAAGTCATATGCACTGCACTTTTTTTTTAAAAGAACAGCAAATAATGTTAACTTCAATTTCTTCTGGGACAGGCTGTGTTCACTTCAAGCAGCATAAAGATTAATAAAGTGTCAAGTTTTACATTTTGTGGGTTAAAAGTGTCCCAAGGATTAAAATTAACTGGGAACTGCATCGATTTGAATTCCCTTTGCACCTTACCATCAACAGTGGAAAATTCCATCTGTGCATATGATTGCAGGTATAAATATTTGTAAATTCCTACAGGTTTTCTACGAAACGATTTACACTTTTGAAACACCTCAATGCACAAGATTTATTTTACCAGATCTAATTCAGCTTATGACGAGCTGTTCATTATCTGCACTGTTGTCCAGTTGAGTGTAATTCACATCAGACTTTATGGCTCAAAAAGGTCTTGGCTCCCTCGTTGTTCAATTTCTGCATTGTATTTCTCAATGTCTTTGTTGACCTCTGACAGATATTCTTGTATGAATGTGTCCATCACTGATTATTTAACGACATGAAGGAAATTTGTCTTTGTCATCTTTCCATAATTACAATCCAACCATTAACTGCTCAGTGGATGAAAAATGGTTATTTTAACCATATATAACCATATATATAACCACTTACAGCACAGAACAGGCCAGTTCGGCCCTACTAGTCCATGCCGTAACAAATCCCCACCCTCCTAGTCCCACTGACCAGCACCCGGTCCATACCCCTCTAGTCCCCTCCTATCCATGTAACTATCCAGTCTTTCCCTAAATGTAACCAATGATCCCGCCTCGACCACGTCTGACGGAAGCTCATTCCACATCCCTACCACCTTTTGCGAAAAGAAATTTCCCCTCATGTTCCCTTTATAATTTTCCCCCTTCAATCTTAAACCATGCCCTCTAGTTTGAATCTCCCCCACTCTTAATTGAAAAAGCCTATCCACATTTACTCTGTCTGTCCCTTTTAAAATCTTAAACACCTCTATCAAGTTCCCCCTCAATCTTCTACACTCCAGAGAAAAAAGCCCCAGTCTGCACAACCTTTCCCTGGAACTCAGACCCTGAAATCCTGTCAACATTCTCATGAACCTTCTCTGCACTCTCTCTATTTTGTTTATATCTTTCCTATAATTTGGTGACCAAAACTGTACACAGTACTCCAAATTTGGCCTCACCAATGCCTTGTACAATTTCATCATAACCTCCCTACTCTTGAATTCAATACTCCGATTTATGAAGGCCAACATTCCAAATGCCTTCTTCACCACACCATCTACCTGAGTATCAGCCTTGAGGATACTATTTACCATCACTCCAAAATCCCTTTGTTGCTCTGCACATCTCAATAGCCGACCATTTAATGCATATGACCTATTTAGATTTGTCTTTCCAAAATGTAACATCTCACACTTATCTGTATTAAATTCCATCAGCCATTTCTCAGCCCACACCTCCAGCCTTCCTAAATCACCTTTTAATCTACGGCGGCCCCGGTCCGGGCACAGGGAGAGCAGCGGCGGCCCCGGCCCCGGTCCAAGCAGAGGGTAGGCGGCGGCGGCCCCAATCCGGGCAGGAGCAAGGGGAGGCCCCGGCCTCAGTCGAGTGAGGCAGACGGAGGGCCCGGTCCGGGCAGAGAGTTGGAGGCAGCGGCCCCAGTCCGGGCAGTATGGGCCGACCTAGGAGGGGAGGCAGGCCCCTCCAGCCCAGGTAAGAAAACTGCATAGGAGAAGGCCACTCCGATATAAAACCTACGACCCAAGGACCTCGCTGCCACGTCCCAGCTTGCTTGGCCACGGCACACCAACCATGGGTGTAAAGGGTGGGGCCAGTACTGCGCACACTGCAC
Organism: Narcine bancroftii; assembly: GCF_036971445.1. NCBI lineage: Eukaryota > Metazoa > Chordata > Chondrichthyes > Torpediniformes > Narcinidae > Narcine > Narcine bancroftii. The sequence continues at coordinate 15,106,299 of NC_091471.1, forward strand.
TCCACCTAAAAGCTCCTTTGTGCAGGCCCGAGGACAGGTCCACGTCCTCCCCCTCCACGTCCTCCCCCTCAAAAGATGCTCACAAACTCAAGTTAGCATGCTGGAACATCAGAACCATGCGAGACAAGGCTGACAGCCACCGACCTGAACGTCAGTCTGCCCTCATTGCACATGAACTCCTCAGACTTGACATTGACATAGCCGCTCTCAGTGAAGTCCGCCTGGCAGATGTAGGCAGCCTCCAAGAACGCGGTGCCAGGCTACACACTCTACTGGTCTGGCAAGCCTTTGGATGAACGACGCCTCTCAGGTGTAGGCTTCATGGTAAAGAACTCCATTGCCTCCAAGCTCGAAAACCTCCCAACAGGCCACTCGGACCGGATCATGTCCATGCGACTCCCCCTTCAAAACAAGCGCCGCATCACCCTCATCAGTGTCTATGTTCAACCCTCCAGGCAGAACCAGCAGAAAAGGACAAGTTCTACACTGACCTGCGCAATCTCATTCAACGCACCCCTACAGCCGACAAGGTTGTCATCCTTGGCGACTTGAACACTCGCGTCGGCAAAGACTCAGAAACCTGGCCAGGAATCCTGGGCAAGCATGGTGTCGGCAAGTGCAACGACAATGGGCGCCTCCTGTTGGAGCTCTGCGCAGAACAGCGGCTTGTCATTACAAACACCCTTTTTCAGCAGAGGGACAGCCTGAAGTGGCAAAGCAGCAGGTATGGATGGAATCCCCCCAGAGGTCTGGAAGGCTGGCGGGAAAACTCTGCATGTCAAACTGCATGAGTTTTTCAAGCTTTGTTGGGACCAAGGAAAACTGTCTCAGGACCTTCGTGATGCCATCATCATCACCCTGTACAAAAACAAAGGCGAGAAATCAGACTGCTCAAACTACAGGGGAATCACGCTGCTCTCCATTGCAGGCAAAATCTTCACTAGGATTCTCCTAAACAGAATAATACCTAGTGTCGCCGAGAATATTCTCCCAGAATCACAGTGCGGCTTTCGTGCAAAGAGAGGAACTACTGACATGGTCTTTGCCCTCAGACAGCTCCAAGAAAAGTGCAGAGAACAAAACAAAGGACACTACATCACCTTTGTTGACCTCACCAAAGCCTTCGACACCATGAGCAGGAAAGGGCTTTAGCAAATACTAGAGCGCATCGGATGCCCCCCAAAGTTCCTCAACATGATTATCCAATTGCACAAAAACCAACAAGGTCGGGTTAGATACAGCAATGAGCTCTCTGAACCCTTCTCCATTAACAACGGCGTGAAGCAAGGCTGTGTTCTGGCACCAACCCTCTTTTCAATCTTCTTCAGCATGATGCTGAACCAAGCCATGAAAGACCTCAACAATGAAGACGCTGTTTACATCCGGTACCGCACGGAAGGCAGTCTCTTCAATCTGAGGCGCCTGCAAGCTCACACCAAGACACAAGAGAAACTTGTCCATGAACTACTCTTTGCAGACGATGCCGCTTTAGTTGCCCATTCAGAGCCAGCTCTTCAGCGCTTGACGTCCTGTTTTGCGGAAACTGCCAAAATGTTTGGCCTGGAAGTCAGCCTGAAGAAAACGGAGGTCCACCATCAGCCAGCTCCCCACCATGACTACCAGCCCCCCCACGTCTCCATCAGGCACACAAAACTCAAAACGGTCAACCAGTTTACCTATCTCGGCTGCACCATTTCATCAGATGCAAGGATCGACAACGAGATAGACAACAGACTCTCCAAGGCAAATAGCGCCTTTGGAAGACTACACAAAAGAGTCTGGAAAAACAACCAACTGAAAAACCTCACAAAGATTAGCGTATACAGAGCCGTTGTCATACCCACACTCCTGTTCGGCTCCGAATCATGGGTCCTCTACCGGCATCACCTACGGCTCCTAGAACGCTTCCACCAGCGTTGTCTCCGCTCCATCCTCAAAATTCATCGGAGCGACTTCATCCCTAACATCGAAGTACTCGAGATGGCAGAGGCCGACAGCATTGAGTCCACGCTGCTGAAGATCCAGCTGCACTGGGTGGGTCACGTCTCCAGAATGGAGGACCATCGCCATCCCAAGATCGTGTTATATGGCGAGCTCTCCACTGGCCACCGTGACAGAGGTGCACCAAAGAAGAGGTACAAGGACTGCTTAAAGAAATCTCTTGGTGCCTGCCACATTGACCACCGCCAGTGGGCTGATATCGCCTCAAACCGTGCATCTTGGCGCCTCACAGTTTGGCGGGCAGCAACCTCCTTTGAAGACCGCAGAGCCCACCTCACTGACAAAAGACAAAGGAGGAAAAACCCAACACCCAACCCCAACCAGCCAATTTTCCCCTGCAACCGCTGCAACCGTGTCTGCCTGTCCCGCATCAGACTTGTCAGCCACAATCGAGCCTGCAGCTGACGTGGACTTTTACCCCCTCCAAAAATCTTCGTCCGCGAAGCCAAGCCAACGAAAGAATCTTCCTCACTGTCCACAACACCACCAATCTTTGTATCATCCGCAAACTTGCTTATCTAATTCTCCACCCCTACTTCCAGATCGTTAATATATATAACAAGCAATAGTGGACCCAGGTCCGATCCCTGAGGAACTCCACTCGTCACCGGCCTCCAATTGGACAAACAATTTTCCACCACTACTCTCTGACACCTCCCATCCAACCATTGCTGAATCCATTTCACTACCTCCTTATTTATACCTAATGCCTCCACTTTTTTTCCTAACCTCCTGTGGGGAACTTTGTCAAAAGCTTTACTAAAGTCTAAATAGACAACATCCACAGCTTTCCCTTCATCAACCTTTTTTGTAACCCCCTCGAAAAACTCAATCAGGTTTGTCAAGCATGATCTACCCCTGACAAAACCATGCTGATTACTCCCTAACAATCCCTGTACCTCCAAATATTTGTAAATACCATCCCTCAGAACACTTTCCATCAACTTGCCCACCACTGACGTCAGACTCACGGGCCTATAATTCCCAGGTTTACATTTGGACCCTTTCTTAAACAGCGGAACCACATGCGCCACCCTCCAATCCTTTGGCACTACCCCCGTGACCAGTGACATCCTAAATATCTCTGTTAATGGCCCCACTATCTGTCCACTAGCCTCCCTGAGTGTCCTTGGGAATATTTTGTCCGGTCCCGGAGATTTATCCACCTTTATCTTTTTCAACACAGCCATCACTACCTCCTCAGTTATCCTTATATGCTTCATTACCTCCCCATTATTTTTCTTTACTTCAACTGGTTTAACATTTTTTTCCCTAGTGAATACCGAGGCAAAGAAATCATTCAAAATTTCCCCCATTTCCTCTGACTTCTCACTCAGCCTACCCTCGCTATCTACAAGGGGTCTTCTACAAAACAACCAGGACTGGGCTTCCCAGAATATTACACTGTAACACTTGCTATCTGATAGGCAATGCCAGGTAGGATTATTGAAAGGTGGCAGGAGAAAAATGGAGGTGTTGCCAGAGCTGCTGTAACAGCAGCACTGGTGCGGTCCTGGGAGAGCAGGGAGCAGAAATAGCGCTGCTCCGCAGGGTTCCACGACCTGCTGGCTCCAATAGAAGCTTTAAATGGCCTGTTAAAGGAGTTGACAGTGTTTTTTTAAAAAAAAAATCAAGCAACCATGGTGGTCTATCTCCAAGATAGCGGCACCAGTGCTTAGCAGCGTACCACAAGAGGTTCCAGACTTTAGAGGAGTAGCAGACCAGCGCAGGGCATGAGAAACAGGAAGACCATCTCTACCCCATCCCATTGACAAGGAGAAGCATGGGAAACTATCCTACAGGATGGTGAACACAGCGGCTGAATGTCCCACACAGGCTGTTGATGAATTGCGGTTAAAGGACCCACAGAGACCGTGGACTGCTGGATACTGGCTCATGGGAACCAGGTATTAGAACCGGGATTCAATAGGGTACAAAGGGCAAAAAGGGCTCCTGAAGGGCCTCAGGAACTGAAGGTTTCCTAATGGTATCAGAGATTTAAAAATGGAACTCAAATTGCCAATGGTCTTAACTGCAGTTTGTGAGGCTTCGGGAGCCCTGGAGGCGAATCCATAGATAATCCATGTCTCTGAACAGATTTTTTTACTCCTCTTTCACCTATTCTGAGGGGAACTGGGCTGTGCTCATGACAATTCTCTATCCGCTGTAAGGCAGACAAAAGTTGAAGTATATCATGTATATTACATTTTAATGTATTATTACATAGCAAATAAATGGACCTTTGATCCTTCAGATAGCATCAAAATATCCGGTTAATTAAATGAACATGCAGAATAGCCTTGCACTTACCTGATTTAGGGAAAAGAAAAAATATTCTACAAACCCATCTATTTAATAATAGATTTAATAATTAATAATAATTAATAAACTATTAATTTCAGAAAAGTTAATTGTTTCATCATAAACACTGTTTATTCAATGTGGGGGGGAAAAAAACTAATTTTCAACAGAAAAGGAGCCAACTGTAAGTTAAACAGAAATTAGCTAGTTTCTAAGAGCAAATTTAATTCAAATGATAATCGTTTTTTTTCCTCTATCACGCAGGTCAATGAAAACTATCGATCCTTGAAGAGCACAAGCCACAAACAGGAAATAGAACTTTGAACAATTCTTACCTTCAATCTGAACTTGAGCCAGAATTACTCTCAAATAGATTACACATCCAAGATTATAAACCTTAACAATTCATTGACCAAAATCCAAGATCACTAATTTTTAAAGTATTCCCATCAAAAGGATACAAGGATGGTAGTCATTCTTTTCACCAAAGAAGTTCACAAATTGTTTCCCATTATAAAACCAACCAGGTGGAGGTAGCTCTAAATGGCGTTTCACCTGAAAATTAAAATGAACATTAAAAAAAATTAAATAGAGCAGATTAAAGGGGCCCTTCCGGCCCCAGAGCCCACACTGGCCAAATATACCCACGTGACCAATTAACCTACTAATCCTATACATCTTTGGAATTTATGGGTGGAAATTGGAGCACCCAGAAGAAACCCGTGCAGACATGGGGAGAACATACAAACTCCTTACAGACAGCATAAGATTTGAACTTGGGTCAGTGGCGCTGCTACAGCATTATGCTAAGTATTGTTTATATTCTTGACCCTAAAACAATATATAAAAAGCAATAGTCAGAGAAATACCATCAGGAAATGTAGTTGAATATAATCTTCCAGTCTGAAAAGCAACCATCGATCCCAACTGTCTGCATCGTCTTTGAGCTAATTTTTGGTCAACGCTGCTAGTCTACTTTGTTCTGTGGCCTTTATAGCTCATGTGACTTCACCAAATGCTTTCTGAAAATCTACAATTTCTAGTTCATCTTCATCATCTTCTCTCTAACCATTAATTCAAAATCGGTCCATCTCAAAAATGCTAAGAATAATTGCTAACTTTTCAAATAGCAGTACTGGTACACTGGGCATTCAAATAACAGTAAGTAAGTAAAAGTGAAAACACAATGCTGGGGAAACTCAGCAGATCAAACAGTGTCCTTTCTATAGCAAAGGTAAAAATACAAGAATCGATGTTTCGTGCTTGAACCCTTCATCAAGGAATGGAAAAATGTTGGCAAGCATCCGAATATCAGGCACAAATTAATGCAGACATGTGGTATTTGATTTATTTGAGAGGAACAGCATTAAAATGCAGTGATTTAATGTTGTTTTATTCAGTTACAGTTTGTGGTCATGATTGATAAGGTAAGACATTGACTGCAGGTACTCCTCTACTTACGATGTCTTGACTTAGGATTTTTCGAAGTTAGAATGGTACACTGGCGCTTTATTTTACGATAAAAAATGTTTTTTTCCAGTGTGGAATAAAAGGTATGCCCAGCTGTAGGCTATGATAAGTGGTCTGAGCACATTTAAGGTAGGCTAGGCAATGATGTTCGGGAGGTGTGGTATTCTTTTTCAACTTACAATCTTTCCACTTATGATGGGTTTATCGTTAAGTAGCAGATCACCTGTATTTTAATGCCCTCATGATTTTATAAACCTCAGTAAAATTCCCCTTTAATCTCCTATACTGCAGGAAGACGAGTACAACCCTATCCAGCTCCCCAGTCCCAGTAACATTCTTGTGAATCTTTTCAGCACTCTTTCCAACTTAATGACATCTTTCCTACAGCTGATTGACACAATATCCAAGTGTGGTCGCATCAACGTCTTGTGCAGTTATAATATTGTCTGTGATTCTGCACACAAAGCACTGACTGAGGAATGTATGTGTACCAAACACCTTCTTCAGAACGTTGATGACCTGTGTCACTACTTTCAAGGGGAACAGAGAAATCAATCAATAAATATGGGCAAATAAAAGGAAAATTGATCATCATGTGACCAAATTAAACAGCACTTTCAAAGATCAAGCACATGCACAATGGACCAAATAACATCTCTTTCTACTCTGGGATTGAGAGAGGAAAAGTTCCTGATCACTGTAGTGCTCTACCAGTCAGCATACAACAGCTGTGAAAATAAGCTCACCAACATCCTCTCTCTTTCTCTCTGAGCTATGAATCAATTAACTCTCTCGATATAGTTCAACTAAGAATTAAAGTACAGAACTGTGCATCAAAATGTCAACCGACTGAGGTCTTCAGCAGTCTGAAAACTAAGTTCAACTTCATCTACAGTTCTGATTCTATCACTACCAAATGGAAAATCTTAGTCAGTCGTACTTACATGGATATTGTTAATTTCCTGTTTGGTGAGGGTTTCAAATGTCTTGAGGGATTTCTTCGGTAGTTTCTACAGTGGGAAAACAATTCACGGTTTCATTAGAAAAGTTATACAAGTATATAGGTACAAATCTAATACATTTTAAAGCTTATTAATATAACTATACATAAATGAGATTATTAATTGATTGGGGATTAATAAGACAACAAATGCATTTGTTTACAAATCTCTACCTGTCTTGCACACTGTCGCAGCCAATCCTTCATTGACTCCTCTTTCAGCATACAGCCAATGAACACAACAAAATTGTCCAGAGATTTCCCACTACTCCTCTTCTCATCTTGCACAGGAGGTGGAGAAGGGCCATCTTCCAAGGGTTGCGCAGAGAATACATTAGTCTGGGTGTTGTGGCAAATTTGAAATGTTTTCTCAGAATCTAAAAAAAGCATCAATACAAGAACAACAAAGATTTGGACAAGAAAATTCCAATTTGTGATCTATTGAGAATATGATAAACTTGAGGCCACAAAGAAAAATAATACTTTCTACCATCAACATAAAATAATCACAGAATATAGAAAGTACAGCACAGGAAGAGGCCTTTCAGCCTGTCTATGTTGAACACCTGACCGTAAGATTATAGGATCTGAGGTAGGCCATTCAGCCCATCGAGTTTACACTGTCATCCCATCATAAGCTGATCCATTCTCCCACTCAGCCCCACTCCACTGCCTTCTCCCATAACCTTTGATATCCTGACTCTTCTGATAAGTAACAATTTCTGCCTTAAATACACCCAACAACGTGACCTCCACAGCTTCCCATGTTAGAAAACGTCAGAGGTTCACCACTCTGGCTTAAGAAATTCCTCCACATCTGTTTTCAAATGAGGGCCCCATCAATGAACTAAATATGCCTGCAAATGATCCATATCCCCATTCCCTGTGTATTCATGTGTCTATCTGGAAGCGTCTTAAACACTACTATTACGGCTGCTTCCACCATTACCCCGGGAACCCATTTCATGCACCTATCACTCTCTGTGTAAAAATTAAGTTGCCCACACATCTCTTTTAAACATTCCCCGTCCCAAGTTGAACACATATCCTTCTGTATTAACATTTTTATTCTGGGGAAAAAGATTACGATTGTCTAACCTACCTATGCTTCTCATAATTTTATAAACTTCTACTGGACCTTCCCTCAGACTTTGACATTCCAGAGAAAATCAACCCAAGTTTGTCTAACCCCTCTCCTGAAAGCTCAAACTCTCTAATCCAAGAATTATCCTCGTCAGTCCATTTTCTGTATCTTTTCAAAAGCCTCCACATCCTTCATAAAATATGGCAACCAGAATTGAACAAAACACACAAAGTGCAGCCCAAACAAAGTTGTATCTGGCACAACATGACCTCCAAATTTTAATACTCAATGCTCTACCCAATGAAGTCAAGCATCCCACACACCTTGTTGTGTGGTGCTTTCGGGGTGTTCTCCTTCCTCCAGCTAAGACTCTGTAACGACCACAACATCGTAATTCCACATACTGATCCATGTTCATTTCTAATACTACTTGCACAGGAATAGACACATTTCAAACCCACCAACTGACTACATTTATGCTTCATTCCCTGCTCGTCCTTCCTCACAAACCCACAACATATTTTTCCACCTTTCACCCTATTCTCTGCACTCACATTCTGGTTCCCAGCCTCCTGTCAAACAGATTTAAACCCTCCCCAATATCGCAAGCAAATCTCTCCAGTTCAGATGAAGCCCATTCTCTTTGTACAGGTCACACCTTCCCCAGAAGAGATCCCCATGATTCACAAATCTGAACCTCTGCACCAACTCTTTAGTCCTGTATTCACCTGTCATAGCTTCCTATTCCTACCCTCACTGGCGCGTGGCATAGGCAGCAATCCCCCACCCAAGAAGTCCTGCTTTTTAGCTTCTTTCCTAACTCCCTACATTCCTTCTTCAAGATGTCATCTATGTCACTGATACCAATGTGGACCATGACATCTGGCTACCCATCATCGAAGGGTCCAAATATCCAAGGATATTTAATATCCGAGGATCAGAAAAAATGAAAAGCTGGAGTCATTTGCTAGTTCAGGGTGGAATTAGAGAAAGAGTATTGTAACAATATTAATATTTGGGGAGAATTTATAAGATTTAGAGTAGGTCACATACATACACACATTTTAAAACAGATCTTATTTGAAAGACTGAAGAATCCACATTTCAGGATCTCTGGAGAATATAAGCCCCTTTCACAAGTAGGTGGTAAAATGCTTGACCATTGTCTGGCTGGAGTCATGCTGTCAGTACCCTTTCTGCAAAGTGCTCACAGAAAGGTCAATTCTGGATTGTTTACCTAAGATAACAACTTGAGAAGAAGAAAGAACTCCTGTTGTTTGCTGGAGAAGGTGGGGGCTTTGCAAGTCATGAGTCACATGCTTTTTATTTGGAGTTTCAGTTGGAAAAGAGAGAGAGTTAACAGCTCAGTCAGTCAGTGTGGGGGACACTGACAAGTAAATGAAAAGTGCAAGATGGCAATGGAAATAAAATTCACAAAATTGTATACCTGAAAATTTCAGCTTAGCTCGAATATGATAAATATTTCCACGGAATGGACTTGATTTCAATGTGTTTCTTAGTGCTGTACAGACAAATAAAACAGGTCAAGGTTACTTAATACTGAAAGTTAGCTTTGCTTTTGAGATTACAACAGGACATGTAAAAGCCTCTTAGTCAGACACAAAGATGTAAGAAAAATAGAGGGTTATGGGTGTGAGTTAGAGAACATTTAGATTGATGAGTAGGTTTAGTGGTTCAGGGTGGTTCTCAACCTTTTTCTTTCCACTCACATACCACCTTAAGTATTCTTTATGCCATAGGTGATTAGTGATTACTAATCTGTGATGAGTAAGGGATTGCTTAAGGTGGCATATGGGTCCAAAGAAAAAGTTTGAAAACCATTATTTTAATCGTAGCTAATTGACTCGTTATGTGCACAATTTCATATCTCTAAAGGAAATGGGCCAATGACAATTTTTCTCAAGCACCACTTCTCGAGTGGTGATTCTCAACCTTCCCTTCCCACTCACCTACCACTTTAAGCAATCCCTTACTAATCACATAGCACCAATGGCATAGGGATTACTTAAAGTGGTATTTGTGTGGAAAGAAAAAGATTGAGAACCACTGGTTGATATAGAATGGCACAAAATCGTGAGAGAGAAAGAGAGGAAACAATTTTTTAAACAGCCTGGGAAAGTTGGTAGTGCTATAGCACACAATTTATAAAGACCAAAAGAAAAATAAATGATGGCAGACCTGACTTCCCAGAATGCCATGCCACATAGAAACCCCTCCATGAGTACTCTGTGCATGGAGCTGTGCATACAGCCCTTTCTCGGATGCATGGCATTCAGGGAGGGCAGGTCCACCATCACTACTTCCCATGGTATTTCTATATTGTGCGCTATAGCACTACCAATTTTCTCTACGCAGTTTAAATTATGCACAATAGCGCTACCGACATTACCAGGGTGTTTAAAAATTGTCCACTATTGCTATTTATTGCTAACACTTTCCTGCGGTCCTTTATAAAGGTTTATACAGGTTGGCACAACAACCACAGGGACTGAGGGGCTCATACTATGGTGTACATAAAGCTTAATTATGTTATAATAAGGCATGATTAATTTTGTTTAAATACACAATCATAATACATTGATCAGGTCCACCATCACTCGATGCGTCAGGATGTCACCAGTAGAAGGGAGAACAGTCCTACCCCTGGAATGGCTCCTTGAAAGTGGGAACACGTACAGTGTCCCAGTTAAGAGTGGTCAAGCATGAAAAGCAAAAATACAATTTGTATCCTGAGATACTGAACAGCCAATTTAGTGGGTTGCAAGTATAAAAGGGGATAAAGACAGCATAAAAGCAAAAGAATGGGCATGCAGTATTACAAAAATTAGTGGGTACAAGAGGACTGGGTAGCTTTTAAAACCCAATCGAAAAGCAGAAAAAAGGGAAAAGAGAAATATGAAAATAAGCTAGTCAATAAAAGAGTTCATTAAAAGATTTTTCAGATAGATGAAGAGTAAAAGAAAGACAAGAGTGGACATTGGATTGCTGGAAAATGACGCTAAGAAGTGGTAATGGGGAACAAAGAGTAGTAATTAACAGGTCTGGCTAAGGAGAATTGTCAAAATAAAATAAGCATAAGGATTTGCATGGTCATGTACATTGGTAGCAGGAATAATGTAATTATTTATTAAATGGGGAAAGTATTCAGAAAGCTTATTGGACTTAGGGAGGCCTTATTCAGGATTCCCCCAAAGATTAACTAGCAGGTTGAGTTAGTAGTAAGGGAGGTAAATGCAGTGTTAGCATTTATTTAAAGAGGATAAGAATATAAAGGCAAAAACATCATGCCAAGGCTTCACAAGGCATTGAACAGACCACATTCCAGATATTGAGAGCAGTTTTGGGCCCCATTACCTAAGGAAGGGTGTGCTGGCGTTGGAGAGGGTCCATTGGAAGGTTACAAGAATGATCCTAGAAATGAGAGGGTTAACATTTGAGGAGCATTTGTTGGCTCTTGGCCTGTCCTCACTCAAGTTTAGAAGTTTAGAAGGCTGGGTGGGGGAAGAATTTCATTGAAACATACCGAATATTAAAAGGGATAGATAGAATAGACATGGAGAAGTGGTGGAAGGGTCTAGGACCAGAAGGATGTCCCTTTAAAACAGGGATGAGATTTCTTTAGCCAGTGGGTGGTGAATCTGTTGCCATAGATGGCTGTGCAGGACATCATTGACTGCATTTAAAACAGAGGCTGATATGTTCTTAATTAATAAGGGCATCAAAGGTTATGGGGAGAAGGCAGGAGAATGGTATTAAAAAGAAATCAGCCATGATTTGAATGACAGAATAGACTCAATGGTCTAATTCTGTTATTATTTTACTGGAGTTGGTGGAGAAGTGAGAGAAACCAGGATTTTACTCCCTGGAGCGTATGAGGCTGAGTGGTGACCTTATGGAGGGATATAAAATCATGAGGGCCATAGATAAGATAAATCACCTTCATCTTTATTTTCAATGTCGTGAAGGTTAACTCAAGGCCATACATTTAAGTAAAGATTAAAACAGGACCCAAGCTACACCTTTTCCACAGAGGGTGATGGGTTTGTGGAAGGAGCTGCCAGGGAAAATAGTGATGGTGAAAACAATTGTAATAAAACATTTAAACAGGTACTTATGTAGAAAAGGTTTAGTGTTGCGGGCTAAATGCAAGCAAATAGGACTATCTTAGGCAGACCACTTAGTTGGTCTGGACAAATTGGGCCAAAGAATCTGCTTTTTGTGTTGTGAAATTATACAACTCACATATTAACTTCTTCAATTCTGACAATGTTCCATTCTGCGTAGATTCAGACATATCTGAACAATCAGCCCATTCATAATTTATTGTTGTAAGTAGCTCTTCAGCGCTTGACGTCCTGTATTGCGGAAACTGCCAAAATGTTTGGCCTGGAAGTCAGCCTGAAGGTCCTCCATCAGCCATCTCCCCACCATGACTACCAGCCCCCCCACATCTCCATCGGGCACACAAAACTCAAAACGGTCAACCAGTTTACCTATCTTGGCTGCACCATTTCATCAGATGCAAGGATCGACAACGAGATAGACAACAGACTCGCCAAGGCAAATAGCGCCTTTGGAAGACTACACAAAAGAGTCTGGAAAAACAACCAACTGAAAAACCTCACAAAGATAAGCGTATACAGAGCCGTTGTCATACCCACACTCCTGTTCGGCTCCGAATCATGGGTCCTCTACCAGCATCACAACACTTCCACCAGCGTTGTCTCCGCTCCATCCTCAACATTCATTGGAGCGACTTCATCCCTAACATCGAAGTACTCGAGATGGCAGAGGCCGACAGCATCGAATCCACGCTGTTGAAGATCCAACTGCGCTGGGTAGGTCACGTCTCCAGAATGGAGGACCATCGCCATCCCAAGATCGTGTTATATGGCGAGCTCTCCACTGGCCATCATGTCAGAGGTGCACCAAAGAAGAGGTACAAGGACTGCCTAAAGAAATCTCTTGGTGCCTGCCACATTGACCAACGCCAGTGGGCTGATATTGCCTCAAACCATGCATCTTGGCGCCTCACAGTTCGGCGGGCAGCAACCTCCTTTGAAGAAGACCGCAGAGCCCACCTCACTGACAAAAGACAAAGGAGGAAAAACCCAACACCCAACCCCAACCCACCAATTTTCCCCTGCAACCGTGTCTGCCTGTCCCGCATCGGACTTGTCAGCCACAAACGAGCCTGCAGGTGACGTGGACATTACCCCTCCATAAATCTTCGTCCGCGAAGCCAAGCCAAAGAAGGGAAGTAAAGCAACAGCAGGTTTGCTATAGTTGAATAGATTGGGAGAGTTAAAAATAAGTTCTTCAGTTAATCACAAATCCTGTTAGTTACATCAGCCATATTAATGCATTCTCACATAAATATTTCCAAGGCATGAAACTAGATCACGATTCATACCATACCATTAAAACTCCTTTGTATTCTATAAGAATTACATTGATAGTTTGACTGAACTATCCCAAGTTCCTTATTTTCATTTAATTTCTTTTTTCATCTTTGTACTGCCCTGCCTTAAAGTATCCAGTTTAAATTTGGCAAAATAAAAAAATTACAACTCACTATAAAATTTATGTACCTTTACACTTTGTCACAAATCTGGCTTTATCAATTGGTCGGTTGAACCGAATGCAGATCTGAGTCATTTGTGGGAAAACTGGTCCTGATCTGAATTTTCCATTCCACCTAGGTGAAACATAATTAAAGAATACATTTATTTTTAAAATGTTCATGAACATTGAATTTTCTTTAAAAATCCTTCTCCCTTTGCTAAATAAAGCTTTCTCCATCTTAACGCTGCAAAGTTAGAGTTCATGAATAGGTGTACTAATATACCTTGAAGGCTCAAGCCCGAAACGTTGGTTAGTTATCTTTTTCTTTACTATATAAAGTACCCTGTTTGACCTGCTAAGTTTATCCAGCATTGTTTCTAGGCTACTACATTTGATAACCTGAGAATCTCCTCATCCTAGTTACCTTATCTTTTTGAAAAATTTCCATTCGCTTTAGCACTAAATAATTTGAATGAATCAAAGAAAATATCAAAGAATTAATACTAAAAATGAGATTATCAGTGAAATCTGTGTCTTAAAATGTTTCTTGTTTGCTTGAAAAAAGCAGCATAAAAATCATGTTGTGGAAAAACTTACCAGCCAGGAAACATCAAATAACGTGTTCTCAACATAACAGGTTCAGAGAAACTGCTTCCAGAGAGAATCATTTCAACATCAGCATTCCTAAATTTTGTGGGGATAAAATGTAAAAGGAAATTTTATAGACAGCAGATGTTGCTTTATTTGTTTGAGAGATGACAAATTCAAGCAATAGTTTTTTTAAAGTTTTCACCGGATATAAAGCATCTGAATCATATGTAATATTTGTATCCATCTATTGTCACTAACAGGTATCTAAAACATCTTGCTCTCTTTATCCTTCTTTTGGACACAATTTTATAGCTGTCTTTCATCAATGTCAAACAGCTTTGATAATACTCTTCTAATGGGCCAAAGAAATAAAGAGATAAATTCCAAATTAGTAACAGGCAGCAAGTGGGCTGATACATTTTTGTTTGTTGTTATTTTTATAGATTTCTAAATGTTCAACATTTTACTACAATACATCATTTTAAATCAATGCTGACTTTAATACCTTGTCACTGCTCCCCTTTCTGCAAGAATGAATGCAATATTGGGGTTTGCCACACGAATTAACTTCTGCAGATGTACCAGGAATGGATGCCTTTGCTCAGAGGTCAAGCTTGTGAAAACAACATTGCTGACCACTCCTGCAAAAAAAGGGAGTGAAAAATTGAAACTAAAGATTAAATGAAAATTAATATCTTATTCTGTCTAAATTGCCTTTCACTTTCAAAAATTTGACTCACCATCTTATATTAAACCACCTTCCCGAACTCACCTCATTCCAACTATATGCATTCAAGGTAAAATTAAAGGCAGAATCAACCTATTAGATTCAGAGGAGCCCAGGTTTTACTTGGTAACAAGATCTTGATGAAAGAAATAGAGGGTATTTTGGAGGATGGTGGATGAAACCATCACATTTAAAAGATGTATGATAAATTGCAACTCAAGGTTAGAAAACAAGCAATTAAAATGGATGCAACTAGAAAAACTCCTTTTCTGGCCCACACATACATGATGGGTCCTATTCTGCAATTTTAAATGATTCCATGAATTGTTCAACTCCGCTAAACTGTCTTAGTGTACTGCCAAAGGCAAGAAAGAATTTTGATACCTGGATCCGACTGTATCATTTCTGTTGCTCAAACCAGAACTCAACAATAAAGTCTATTACTAAAGAACGAACACACAAACGGGTGAGATCAGTTTATCAAGAAACTGGGTTTTAACAATGTGCTGTCTGCTATGACTCCAAGCAAAATCTATAAAAGTACCAGTCTGATTGTCTCAAAACAGTTCAGAAAAAGCAACAAAGCTAGCAATACATCTATCTATCGACATAATCTCAAAACTTTTCAGCTACATTAACAAAAAGTTCCACAGGACTGCAGAAGAGCAAAAGGGAAAATTTTCAACAATAGATACAGTCTTTATTTTAATTCTAAATACCTTGAGAGCATTGGTCCAAAAGTTTTGGGAAAAGTAACCTGGAAAAAAAACAAAAGTTTTATTAAAACAACATGTAATAATTCAACTGATACCAGTAAAATGTGTATGGCTCAGTTACTGAACAATCTCTAAGCAAAATCTGGAAATTTGCCAAGTCATAGAAAGTGATCTGCTATCTTTATGAATGACAACATTGAAGGCTATTGTTTTGTTCAAGCTTGAACTGTTTACTGCGATCACAATCATGGCTTACTGTAAAGTACAAAATGTTGAACTTATTCACATCTTGTGGAAATGAAGGATATTCAAATCATTCTAATTAACTGGCACAAGTCTGTTTTTTTTAAATGTAGGGAGCAGAAATGACAGAGCTTACAAACTGCCTTTACCCTTCCATTTTCACTATCCAAGGTCCGAATCAATCTTTCAAAGTGTATTTCTTTTGATTCAATGTTTATGATGTGGCTTTCGCTGCCTCAATTTACCAAACACAGATCAAGCGATCACTTCCCAGAATACTTCTGCTCAACTTGGAAAGGTGTCCGTAGATCCAACTACCTGCTACTTCAATTCTCAAATCAGATTCCTACCCTGACTTCTCTGCTTTTGACCTCCCACACTTAATTTAAGTTCATTTTCCAAGAGATTTGCTGCCCACTGACCACTAGTTTGGGTGTCATCTGTAAACTTACAAATAATATCATATACATTCTCTTCCAAATCATTAATATATAATGCACAATAGGGAACCCATTATGCATCAATCCTTTTAACACACCAGTGGTTACAAGTCCCCAATCTGAAAAGCAACACTCCACAACCACTCTCTGCCTCTTACCAGAGTCCATTTCATATCCAATTTGCTATCTAACCCTGGATCTCATGAATTCTAATCTTCTGGACTAGACTATCATGTGGCACCTCGTCAAAGATCAAAGTCCACCCTGCCCTTGTCAAACCTCTTGGTCACTTCCTCAAACAATTCAATCAAATTTGTGAGACTTGATCTCCAGTTAGCCATACTTTCTATCCAAAACAGTGCATTCAAATGCAAATAAATCCTCTCAGAATCCCTTCCACTAATGTTCCCATCACTGGCTTCACTGGATTCTCCTTGGAACATGCCTTTCTTAAATAAAAGTGCATCATTAGCCATTATCCAGTCTTTCATACTCAGGGACAATAAAATTACAAAAATCTCTGCCAAGGCTTCAACTGCCTCTATCCGTGCTTCCGCAAGAAGGGCGGCACAGTTGGCGTACCGGTTAGTGCAACACTTTTACAGTGCCTGCTATCAGGACCGGGCTTTGAGTCTTGTATTGTCTGCAAGGTGTTTGTACGTTTTCCCCATGTCTCCGGTTTCCTTCCACTGTTCGAAACATACTGGGGATGTAGGTTAATTGGGTGTAATTGGGCAGTACGGACCCGTGGGCTAAAATGGCCTATTACCATGCTGTTTATCAAAATTTAAATTTAAGAATATCCTTAGTTAGATTCTTAAGAATTATCCACCTTCATCCACATGAAGACTCAGCAGGCAAGGTAGCATCCAAGGGTAAAATTGGCCAGTCATCATTTCCGGTTGGGACCCATAATTGAGACCCACTAAGTTCTTTTGATTTTTCATTGTTTTCTCGAGACTTTAGCAGCTTGTGCATTGTTGCCAACACCCTCTCCTTTGTAATGTCAATATATCTGAGGATAGTACTGTTCTATTCTCTGAACTTACCAGCTTCCATGTCCATTTAAGACCTCACCACCTCGCACAGCCACACATAGATTTCTGCCTTGATTCTCAAGCGGACCTTCCGCTCCAAATACACATCAAATATTTTAGGATTTTCCTTTACCTTTTCTGCCAATATAGCTCATGGTCCCCCTTTAGTTCCAAAGTGAACTCCAAAATTGATTTGCTTGATCCCAGATGACTGCATCTGAAACATGCCTTTTTTCCTTTTGCTGGCCATAACCTCAATATTCTTCATCACTCAGGATTCTCTCATCCTTCCAGCCTTGCCCTTCACTCTAGCAGAAACCTGTCAGCCTCAAACTGTCCCTATTTAAAAGTCTTAAACTTGCCAGACACCCTTACCTGCAGACACCCTCTCCCAATCATCCTTTGCAGGTAGAAATTTTTGGATGAAGTCAAGTGATTACAGAGTGGAAAACACACTGATGTGGAGGACTACTCATGATTTTACTAAATAGGGGCCGACTTGAGAAGCCATATTGTCTTCTCCTGCTATTCCTTGTTATGAACTTAAAACAAAATGAAAAAGACAACAAATATCAATGTTATTTGAAATATTAATAGATTAGTTAAACTGCCTGTGGTACCTGTGTTCCAGAGTTGAGCTCTGTGGGTCAATACAGGTTGTGACAGCACCAATGACAAATGTAGACTGAACCTCAGGGTCTGGATGTGTCTGTATAGCTTGCACAACATCAATAACATCTGTGTATCTACAAGATTAATTGTGTGCATTGATTCAAAATTATTTTTTCAGCAACAAACAAAACATGCTTCAGTTTGTAAGTAAGTTGGAATTTATTCAGGATATTATTAGACAACAATCAGGAGTATAAACAAGAAACAACTGTAAAGTTTACATGGGCTCAGTAGACAGAACTTCAATCTTTTGTTGGGGTTCTAGAGCCAATCAAATACTACCCATCTATTAATCTTCATAACTGATGGATGTACAATTGATTATCAATATAGCAGGGGAAAAAAAGGTTTCATTTACATAATTTCATCCATTAAAAACAAAAATCACATCCCAACATTGCCCCACCAAAACCTATCTCGAAATATGCTGACAGTAGAATTTGCTGCATTCTAGCTACCATGAATTACACTCACCCTGGTGTAACAATCAATAATCTCATCCTCCTTCGTGAGTATACAGACTGGCGAACAGTTCTATTCCGCAATGTTTCCAAAACACTTGAAAGAAAATGGTGGATTTGACTGTAATTGAATGGCTCACAGTTATCTGGCATCTGTCGGTAAACTGACCACCTGTAATAAAAGACAATAATTAGGTATGACAGGAACATAATAGTTCTGATACCGAGATGTCAGATGATTATTATGTACACAGTTACACTGTGTTTGTTACTTCTACTTAATTTTATAATACTGACAAACGTTCATTTTTAACTTTTTAAAAAATTACTGATAGAAACTGTATCCATTTCAACTTATAAATTCCTTCCAACAATATTACCTTTTAACATGATTACATAGTTCACTTTAATGCCATGCATTTTGAAATAGAAAACAATGCTCAGCTAATACAATCTAGAAGACAAGTGGAGCACAATGAAACAAAAATTGAAAATCATTGAATTGAAATATTAACTATTTCTCTCTCTACAAATGGTGCTTGACCAGTTGAGTTCTTTCTGGGTTCACATTATCTGCATTTTGTTGTTTAATGCTTAATTTCATAAAATAACCTCCCATGCACAATACATAATCAAACGAATAGTAGATTTTACTTCAGATATTTTGAAAAACTCCCGTCTTATACACAATAAAACAGCCTTCCTACTTGATGTGTAAACTCATTTAATCACTTGAAGTGATATGTGAACTTAATGTATATTATATGCATCTTGGTAACTGTTGATAGAGCAAAGCAACATCTGAGGAATGATTATGAACATGAAAGTTTATCAAGTATTTTTGTAAAACATTTATAAAAAGCATTAAAGTTAAACTTTAAAAAATGCTAACAAATCATTTAAATTACTGGTTTTATTTGTTTTTTCTCGAGAAGAGGATATATCTCTGTCCTCAACCCGGAAGAGATTCCGTTCTTTTGCTTCGTTGATAGCTAGACAAGCAATTTTGATGAAGTGGAAAGATAAAGTTTCACACACTCACTTTCAATGGTTACATGATATCATGTCTTATTCAAATTTGGAAAAAAATTAGATACAACATTAAAGATGCAAAGTCTGAATTTGATAAGATGTGGGGCCCATTTATGGATTATCATCATAATTTGAGGATTTAAATGGTGTGGATGCTCTGAGGATTTCTTGTCAGGTGTTTGTGGGCCATTATTTGATTCATATTTACAATATATACAGTGAACCT
The DNA here is from genome assembly GCF_036971445.1 of Narcine bancroftii. Lineage (NCBI taxonomy): Eukaryota > Metazoa > Chordata > Chondrichthyes > Torpediniformes > Narcinidae > Narcine > Narcine bancroftii. The sequence goes on from NC_091471.1 coordinate 15,125,886, forward strand.
TGTTTAGAAGGACAGGGTATATTAGTAGGGATAATTTTTTCCTTGCTTTTTTCTCCTTTTTAAGCTACAGATCATGGATCACATCAGAAAACAACAGGATCACATCAGAGAAGTAGAATACCCTTATATGAGGGTATTTTACGTGTATTATTTGCATAATTGTTGTATTCAATATTATTTTTGTACATAGTATAAGTTATGATTTAATTCTTTAATTATTATAATATAATTTGATGTTCTGAATGAAGTAAGTTGTGTAATCAATTTACAATTGATATATGAGATGTATATGATTTGATTTATGGTAATTATTAGTTTACTTTGTGTAAAGGGTTTTTGTTAAACTCAATAAAACTATTTAAAAATAAAGAAATTACTGACCTTCCATGCTCTTGATTCAAATTAACAATGTAGCTACCAAGTTCTTCTTTGTAACTGCCAGGTAGACCTGCAATAATTGTGATCACCATCTGGAATAAATGCAGAAGAAATTAATTGATGTGAACAAATGTGTTAACATCTAAAAAGAAACTGCAATATTATTTCAGAGTAATTGAAGCAAAATGCAATGTGCTAAACCCCACCCCCGCCCCGCCCCCTTCCCCAAACCAGTCCATTATGACAGTTCAAGTAACTACAATTTACTTTTAAGGAATTTACATCTAAAAATTAACTTATGGAATAAAAATGTACTCTTACAGAATTGTGTGAAAAAAAGACAATGTGCATGGGCAATTGAAAGAATTCACAAAGGACAAGGACTGTAAGCTGCCGTTAATAGTGGAGACCAGTTAAGGCATTTGCTTTGGAAACTTGCAAGGCAACCTCTTCTATTGATATTTCTACTTGTAACACAATCAAAATTCTCTTGCCTGTAGATTGCACACTAATGGAGGCAGCACTGTTGAGAGGAAAGTTTCCTATCCTGCATTTTAACTTATAACATGGAATTCAATTGTAAATAAAGGGTTTGTGTTGCATAAAATGATGATATGGACACTTTCCAAGGAACACAACTCTTTCGTAACACTGAGTTACAGTAATGGATATTAACGCAGTCAAAACACTGCACATTTCATGGCTTTTGTGTGCTTTTCATCTCTTCAGTAGTGGAGTTGAGAAAGCACTATGGTCCAAACCACTGCATATACCAGTGTTGCACAGAATAATTTCTAGGAATCGAAAGAAAATGAAGAGGACATAAGATTTTATTTTCTATAACTAAAGTTGAAAATTAAACCTATCTCTCATGAAATGTTGGTCCAGTCGAAAAAATAAAATGCAAAAGAACAGTAAACCTAATCAGAAAGGCAGGATTACAAGATCTCACCTATCAAGGTTGGAAACTGCCAAATTTGTTGCTTCCCAGAAAATAACCTGAGGTTGATGTTGTACAGGTCACATGGACCTCATGATCTAAATCCCAGAGTTTTAATCAAGATAGTTATAGAGCAGCCATTTGCAGCAGGGGCCCTCTCATTTCCCACCACTCATCCCCCAATCAGGTCCCATAAAACATTTAGTAAAAGCCTTGTTTTCTTTTCACTTCATGTACCAAAATTTTTTATGTAGTCAGTTGGAGAGAAGCATGGAAAAAACCAAAACTTGACTGCTTTACAGGGAAGGGGGCCCATAAACTTTGTCCAGAGTCCAAAGGGGGCCAAAGCCAACAATAAGTTGAGAATGTCTTTTTTTGAGGGAGCTTGAAAACTGATCATCATCTTGCACATTGTTTGCTTCTGTGTAATATGGAGAAAGATATATGTGACGTCCCAATTAAGGAAGGAGGGACAGGGATAGAAAACACCTAACCTGTTAACTTATTAATACTAGTGCTAGAATCAGCATTAAAATATGATACCAAAACACACAAATTAATATGATGGAAACAGAAATTGCATTTGAAAATCCCAATAAAGTTCTGAAGGGAATTTACAGCAGGCTGTCAATAATATCTCATCGAGGAAACTGCTAAAAAATGGTAAACCACTAACACACATTGAGAAGGGAAACAAGGGTGAAGAATAAACACGTCCTTTGCCAATAGGGAATCTGATCTAGTGAGATGCTACAGAGCACCATCCTTTGGCCCGAAATACTGACAAACCAGTATCAGCTGGTAGAGGGGATCAAATCCAACATTTCCTTGTTTGCTGAAGATGTGAAATTAAGTGCCAATTTGAATAATGATACCATTGCAAAGATTCGAGGAGGGCACAGATTAGAATTCACGATGTGTTAAATTTGGAATTTATAAATGCAACTGTCATTTCAGTGGTGATGGGCCTGAAACTACAGGTACGCAATCTTTTATCCAAAATTCTGAAAACCAAATTTTTTTTCCACAGAGATCATCTGCACACTAAAGCTTGTGTTTGGTGCCAAACATAGCCCAATGCAATCCAGGCACAACTAATACTTGAATATTTTATGTCAGTAATTAGTAGAACCCTAGGGAATCATTACTTTATAGGTGCCAGTGGAAAAACAGAGTACAAACGTCCAACTCGTTGTAGATGGCCCGACACCCCAATAGCCTGCCCATCCGAGCTCCCGCTGCAGGTCCTTGCCCCGGACACCTGCCCATCTGAACCCATGACACCCCGGTGACCCGTCTGAATTCCTGACCATGGATCCTTGGCCCAACATACCACTCATCCAAGCTCCTGATTTGGATGCTGAACCGGGGAGGGGTGAAGGGTTGCAGCAGCACTGGGGCAGGGTCCTCTGAAGGGGTGCTAGGAGCTCCAGTAGGCCAGGGCGTTGGGAGGTACGGTTGGCGGACTGCTGTCGAGGCATCGGGGGCTGGGATGGTCGTTGCAAACACCCTCCTCCCTCCTCCAGTGCTGCTGTAACCCCACCACCATCAAGGCGCAGCAGCCTCAACCCCCAAATCCAGAAACCCTTCTAGTTAGAAAGTCATTGTTTTGTGTGAATCTGATATCAGCGCAATTATTGACAATACTGCTGTTATTATTTTATTATCCGAAAAATTCCGGATTCCAGAAAAGCGTCTAGTTCCAAGATTCTATACCTGTACCAAATTGTCAACAAAAGCCTGCACAATTCAAGGAAAGAGTTGAGCCACCCTGAATTAATCTGGCCTATCTGTGCCTACAGATCCATAACCACATGATTTGTTCTTTACAACTCTGAAATGGCTGAGTGTTTGCTCATTGTTATTTTAAAACAATATGAATAAAATTGTGCCACTCACCTGAAATTGATCTTGACTCTGACTATACAAGAAGCATTGATTTGAGCAGCAAGAGAACAAAATTTGTTATACATATTAACGATCTGGATGTAGGGGTGGAGAATTGGATAAGCAAGTTTGCAGATGACACAAAGATTGGTGGTGTTGTGGACAGTGAGGTAGATTACCGTAGATTAAAAGGTGATTTAGGAAGGCTGGAGGTGTGGGCTGAGAAATGGCTGATGGAATTTAATACAGATAAATGTGAGGTGCTACATTTTGGAAAGGCAAATTTAAATAGGTCATATACATTGAATGGTAGACAATTGAGGAGTGCAGAGCAACAAAGGGATTTTGGAGTGATGGTAAATAGTACCCTCAAGGCTGATACTCAGGTAGATGGTGTGGTGAAGAAGGCATTTGGAATGTTGGTCTTCATAAATCGGACTATTGAATTCAAGAGTAGGGAGGTTATGATGAAATTGTACAAGGCATTGGTGAGGCCAAATTTGGAGTACTGTGTACAGTTTTGGTCACCAAATTATAGGAAAGATATAAACAAAATAGAGAGAGTGCAGAGAAGGTTCATGAGAATGTTGACAGGATTTCAGGGTCTGAGTTACAGGGAAAGGTTGTGCAGACTGGGGCTTTTTTCTCTGGAGTGTAGAAGATTGAGAGGGGACTTGATCGAGGTGTTTAAGATTTTAAAAGGGACAGACAGAGTAAATGTGGATAGGCTTTTTCAATTAAGAAAGGGGGAGATTCAAACTAGAGGGCATGGTTTAAGATTGAAGGGAGAAAATTATAAGGGGAACATGAGGGGAAATTTCTTTACACAGAGGGTGGTGGGGATGTGGAATGAGCTTCTGGCAGACGTGGTCGAGGCGGGATCATTGGTTACATTTAAGGAAAGACTGGATCGTTACATGGATAGGAGGGGACTGGAGGGGTATGGACCGGGTGCTGGTCAGTGGGACTAGGAGGGTGGGGATTTGCTACGGCATGGACTAGTAGGGCCGAACTGGCCTGTTCTGTGCTGTAAGTGGTTATATGGTTATAAAATGTACTCAAGTCATGTCTGCATTTGGTCCCTATCCTTCCAATCCCTTCCTATCTACAAATCTGTACAAATGTCTTAAATGTCAGAATTGCGCCAGCTTCTAGTTTCTTCCAGCAGCTCCTTCCAGATCTTGAGTGAAAAAAGGTTGCTCATCAGGTCCCTCGTCTCTTACCTTAACCATAAAGCCTTTCTTTCCAAAATCATCTACCCTTTGGAGAAGACTGAGCATTTGCTTGCCCCTCATGATTTTTTAAATATCCAAAGTCAGCCCTCAACCTCCTACATTCTCAGACATCCAGCCTATCAAACCTCTCCCTGTAACTCAAGCCTTTTAGTACTGGCAACATTCTGGTGAATTCTCTCTACACCACTTCCAATTCATTGATGCCCTTCCTATAGTTCAGATTTCAGAGTACTCTCATACCCCTTTTACAAAGAGTAAATTGGTGTGTCGACTACCTATGTTTAAAGCCAGGTTGGGTCAGATCAGAGAGTTCACAATGAACCAAGAAAAACTGGTTCAGTGAGACCTTTTTCTTAGGGACCTGGCATTACATTATTGGCATCCTGGGAAGGTAGGTAAGCTTTTTACACGTGAAACACGTTGGCTCTGATACTACCTACCTTGGAGTGTAAGTACCGGGATGAATATTACCTCTCATGCTGGTTTTGTCGTGTTCACACAGGTAAGTGAGGCCTTCAATTACCACCTTTCAAGGGCAGTGTAAAAGGGCCTTAAGTGTGCTCTTACCAATGCTTTGTACAAATGAATCACAAGGTCCCAACTTTTGTACTCAATTCCCTGCCTGATGAAGGCAAGCGCCCCAAAACTACTTCATCACCTTGCCCATTTGAGTCATTACTTTCATGGAAAAGCCTTGCTTCACTGCTCTATGTTCACTGGGAAAAATCAGGATTGATCATAAATAGGTAAATTGAATAAGTGGATCCTAAAGTTCCAGTTATTCCACTAAGGTTAGGAGAGAAAAAAACTAGAGGACATGGGTTAAGGGTGAAAGGGGAAAAGTTTAAAGCGAACATTAGGAGGAACTTCTTAATGCACAGTGGTGGGAGTGTGGAATGAGCTGCTAACTGAATTGGTAAAAGCAAGATCAATTTTGACTATTTAAGAAAATATTTGGACGGGAGGGGTATGGAGGGAAATGTCTGGGTGCATGTCAATGAACTTGCAGAATTTCAGTTCAGCACAGAGGACTGAAGGCCTGTTTCTGTGCTATAGTTGTTCCATGGCTCAAAATAGTCTTAAAATAGTAAATGCTTATAACTCTATGTTCTTGTGTTTACATCAGCTTTAAGTTAGTTTCTCACAGGTAAACAAAGGCAATAAGAGCCTTGTAAGTAAAAACACACATGATCAAAATGATTAATTCAAGCATGGCCATAAATACAAAATTAAAATACAATTATTAAAGTAAAAACAAATTAAAACGATAAAAAAGAAAGGGCAGAAAGTATCCGGTTGGTCATTTTGTAGAGAGAGAAAGAATGTGGATGAACAGAGGACCTTGGGGTTCAAATTCATACATCCCCCTCAAAGTCACCACACAGGTTGATAGGATAGTTAAGAAGGACTGTGGGATGCTGGGCTTCATTAATAGGGCAATGGAGTTCAGGAGTAGAGAGGTCATGTTGCAATTCTACAAATTTCGGGTGAGACCACACAGAGTATTGTGTTCAGTTCTGGTCATCTCATGATAGGAAGGACGTGGAAGCTATGGAGAGGGTACAGAGGAGATTTAGCAGGAAGCTGCCTGCCTGGATTGGAAAATAAGTCTTATGAGACAACCTTAGCAAAGGTGGATGAGAGGAAACTTGATAGAGGTCTATAAAATTATGACTGGCATAGATAGGGTGGACACCCAGCAGCTGTTCCCAGGGAAGGAATAGCAAACACTAGAGGAAATATGTACAAAGTGAAGGGAGGGAAGTTTAGGGGAGACATCAGGGGTGAGTTTTTTTTTTAAACAGAATACTGTGGGTGCCTTACCAGGGATGATGATGGAGGCTGAAACATTAGGGGCATTTCAGAGACTCTACACATGGATGAAAGAAAAAGAGAGCTACAGATTAGAGTGGGTTTAGTACTTTTTTTAAAGGAATATATGGGTTGGGACAACATCGAGAGCCGAAGGGCCTGTACTGTGCTATAATGTTCTATGTTCTAAGAGTTAACATTTTAGGTCAGTTCTGATGGAGGGTTGTTGGCTTGAAACGCAAATTCTTTTTCTCTCTCCACAGAACACCACATCTGCTGGTTATTTCCACCATCTGCTATTCTTTTAATGTTCAAAGCATAATTATACTCATATTTGCTTGGCATTCTAGAAATATCTCGATATCAACATTCAATACATCTTTCAACATAAAAGAAAAAAAATAGAAATGATGGAAATGCAGAGCAGGTCAATTAGGTCCTGCTGAGAGAGAAATATGTGTTACTCTATTCTTCATTTTCAGCATTGTCATCATTTGTAAAAATCTATTATGAACTATTAATATCAAATGTGCAGTCAGATAAAAACAAAATAACTTTGCAACAATAAAAATTCAAATAAAAAGTCCATTAATAAAATCTGGATTATTCCAATTCTTTAAAAGAACACTGCACTTTTCCTGATGAACAAAAAGTGTACATCAACATAGTTTTAACAATCCACTTACCATTTCATGGTAATAAGGAAAGACGAAGAAAATAACATTTTTATTAGTATTGATGAACCAAGCAAGTGCTTAATTACCTTATGCTGATCATCATTCACTGAGGAGAACAAACTTGGCTGTTGCAACAATATGGGCAGGTCAGATTTTCTTACTGGCTCATGGCTCACACTACTCACAGCAAAGTGCTGTAAAAATCTGTAAACAAGAAAACTTTAAGACAACTCTATGTTGCAATGATTCTCCAACGACTCAGTTTAAAACTGAACCAAGATATCTGCCTATCACCCATAACAAAAACTATATGGACTACATTCTAAATAAATTAACAAACCTTCTGTAAATTCCAGAGCTTAATATTAATTAAACTTCAAACACAGAAATAACGAAATAATTACCAATAAGCTCAGATTAATGTTTATAATATAAAAGATCTGATTGCAAAAAGCATTAAGATTCTGGAAAACAAAATTTAAGACATTTCCCTCTTAAGTTGTAAGTAATTTTCTCCAGGGAACATAGCTCTGCATCTCTGGGTTCCATCTTGCCGTGCTTAGCTGTGAGTCAGATTTCCAGGTAACCATTATGCATTTCCTGGCCACCGCCAAGGAAATTAATTTAGTGTTTGGATAATCTTGGACTCGCATCCAGTGTTGGATCCTATTGAGGTGTGGCAGCATACTTGCGGCACATCGAAACACAGGTGTGATGAGCCTTCCCAGGGCCTTTCTCAATAAGAATACAGCGAATAACAAGATCACACAAGCCCTGAAATACTGAGAATGAGGAGACAATTTTGAAATCCTGCTGGCTCCTCCCTCCGTTTTTTTCTCATGTATTTATATTGCTATTTTTAATAATTGAGTTTTATGCTTTTTCTTGGGATGAAATGGGAGGGAGGGAAAAGAGTGGATTCAGCAAAAGGGGAGGATTGTTCCCCTATAATACCTGGCTAATAAAAGTTTGTAAAACTATAAATAAAATTTCAAAAAAAAATATTGGAAGACAGTAAACTAAAATAGATGATTAATCCCATAAATTATTTTTATATACATTTATTTTGGATTGCTATGTATATACAGTCTTTGTATGTTACATGTTCTGTGTGTGCACTATGGTCTAGAGATAAGTTTGTTGTCGGGTTGTCTATGTACAATCAAATGTCAATAAACTTGAACATGATTGGATCAAATGGAAAAGCAAGGTTATGATGCTAAATGTCTCATTCCATTTAGTCTTTTCTCGCTTCTTTATTGCACATAAAAATATCATAGGCAGGGCATTTATGTTCAAATAAATGAGATCTAACAACTTAAAAGAAGGAAATAGGTTAATCATAAGATGAAAAGAAAAACAACAGATTGTCTGTATAAATAATTTATGCTGAAAAATATACATACACATCAAATCCCAGTAGATTAGGACTGATGCTTTTTAAACGTCTCCATCCTTCATCTCTTGCTCGAGATTTGACTTCAAAAACCTTTTCCAAGTTACAATGTCTGACAAAGAAGAAAGAGCAACACCCTAATAATCTCAAGGACCACGACAAAGTTTCAAATTACAATTTAAATATAATGACTTCAGCAAGAATAACACTTTTATTACTAATTAATCACAATGGTAAATTGATCACTAAATGTAAATGTAACTAAATTATGAAATTGTAAGGTTAATTTTTTTGCTGGCAATTCCATCGTTGACTCCTGGTGATGTCCTATTAGTAGGCCAGCTCATTCATAAATCTATTCCAGCAAGGCACTCAACAAATAAAAGGCAGAGAAGAACCAGAGATCACCTACTCTACAGCTTGACACCCAAATCAATCTGTATATATAATATACACATTGAACTTTCTATCCACACCATCAACTTTATAACCATATAACCATTTATGGAGTGGAAACAGGCCATGTCGGCCTTTCAAGTCTGCATCGATTCACTAGAACAACTCCACTAGCTCAAACCTCCCGCTCTCCGCCAATAACCCTCCAACCCCCTCACCCAACCTTCTCTTAAATGACAGAAGGGACCCTGATGCAACCATCTCATTTGGAAGTTCATTCCATTCAGCCACCCACTCGCTGAGCAAAAAAGCCATCTCTAATATTTCTCCTAAAGTGTTGCCCCCTTACCTTTAACTCATGGCCTCTTGTTCCAACCTCCCCAGCCCTCAGGGGAAAGAGTCTGTTTATGTCTAGTCTATCTATTCCTTTCATAATTTTAAATACCTCTATCAAGTCCCTGCTCAGTCGTCTACGTTCCAATGAATAAAGTCCCAGTCTCCTTAATCTATCCCTGTAATCCAGATGCTGTAACCCAGGCAACATCCTTGTAAACCTTCTCTGCACGCTCTCCACCGTATCTATATCCTTTCTATAATTTGGAGACCAGAACTGAGTATAGTACTCCAAACCTGGCCTCACCAATGCCTTAAACAGCTGCAGCATCACCTCCCAGCTCCTATACTCTATACTATGATTTATGAAGGCCAGCATACCATATGCCTTCTTAATCACCCTGTCTACATGGGAATGCACCTTCAGTGTACTCTGTACCATAACCCCCCCAGGTCCCTTTGCTCCTCTGTGTGCCTCAGAGACATATACAATTGTATATGTCCTATTCTGGTTATTTTTTTACTGAAATGCAACACCTCACACTTGTCTACATTGAATTCCATCTGCCATCTTTCAGCCCACTCTTCCAAACAAACCAAATCCTTCTGAAATCCAAGAAAATCTACCTCACTATCCACCACTCCTCCTATTTTCGTATCATCCGTATATTTGCTTACCCAGTTAACCACACCCTCCTCCAAATCATTAATATAAATGATAAACAACAAGGGACCCAGCACCGATCCCTGAGGTACCCCGCTTCTCACAGGCTTCCAACCTGACATATAGTTGTCCACCATGACTCTCTGCTGTCTATCTCCCAACCACCTCTGAACCCATGTCACAATCTCTCTACTAATTCCTAGTGACTGAACCTTCCTTTTTAACCTTCCATGTGGAAGGTTTTGACTTATCAAAAGCCTTACTAAAATCCAAATAGATCACATCAACCGCTCTACCTTCATCCACCTTTTTTGTCACTTCCTCAAAAGGTTCGTCAAACTTGACTTTCCTTTCACAAACCCATGCTGGGTGCCCCTCATCAATCCCTGCCTATCCAGATATGCGTATATACTATCTCGAAGAATACCCTCCATAACCTTCTCCACCACCGAAGTTAAACTTACTGGCTGATAATTACTTGGCCTACACCTACTGCCTTTTTTGAACCATGGAACAACATTTGCAACCCTCCAATCCTGTGGTACCACCCCCTCCTCCAGTGATCTTTGAAAAATCACTGTCAGTGCCCCCGCTATTTGTTCCCTGACCTCCCTTAAAGTCCTGGGAAAAATCCCATCAGGACCAGGAGACTTATCCATCTTAATTGACCCTAGAAGCTCCAAAACTCTCGCTTTACAATCCCTAACCTTTCCATAACTGAGCCCTTTTCCTCTCTTATCTCGTATATTCCAATGTCTCTTTCCCTCGTGAATACAGACGAGAAAAAATAGTTCAATATTTCTCCCGTCTCATACGGTTCCTGACATAGTTCACCGGTCCCATCATCCAGTCGACCTACTCTATCCTTAACCCTCCTTTTACTGTTCACATATCTGTAAAAGCCCTTAGGATTCACCTTCGCCTTATTAGCTATGGACATCTCATACCTTCATTTTGCCTTTCTAATTTCCCTCTTAAGGTTCTTCCTGCAATCTAAGTAACGACCATACATCTCCTCATTCCCTTGTTTTTTGGTATATTTGGTATAGGCCTCCCTCTTGTCCCGAACTAACTTCTTAATTTCACCAGAAAACCACAGCTCCCTCGAACCTTTAGTCTTCCCCTTTGGCCTGACTAGAACATAAAGATCCTGTCAGGGGCTGTTAGCAAATATGGTGCTACCCCAGACACGTGAAGGTAGAGTTCAACCATGAGTTGCTAAGCCTCATAGTCAGTGATTTTTTTTTTAAATATGACTTCAGTATTTTACTTAATTTAAGTAAAAGACCTCAATTTATTATATTTTAACATTTTTTTAAAATAAATCAATCAGTTTTAAATTAATGGCCTCTGACAAAAGCAAACATTCAAAAAGATGCTCGAACATAGGAATTACAGAAGCTGCAATCTTGAGAAACAACAGAAGCGGGAAAGATTCAGTGGGCCAGGCAGCATCCATTGAAAGAAAGGGAGAGTCAACATTTTGGGTTGGGCCCAGTAAAAAGATCTCAAACCCAAAAGTTGACTGTCCATTTTTCACCAAGAATGCTACCTGATTTGTTGAGTCTCAAAAGCTTCTTTTTCAAAAGGCCAATTTCAAGGTTAAACACAGGATTCTGTTGACCTGTGATTAAGTGAAAAGACACACAAATACTGGGGAAACTCAGCAAGTCAAACAGTGCCTTTACGTAGCAAAGGTAAAGATACATCACCAACATTTCAGGCTCGAACCCTTCAAGGTGTGCCAATTTCATGTGTGTGCTTAGCAAAATACCATCAACTCATCTCCTGTCTGACAAGAAGCACAAATAGTCTCGACCATTGCTACATAAGCAAAGATGTCTACCACTCCATCACCTATCTCTGCATTTGGTAAATCAAACACTGGGGGGGAAGAAGTGTGAGAATGCAGAACACAACCTGCTCCAATAGGCTTTTGATGAACATTTCTGGTGAAAAACCTTTTGTCAGCACTGACAAATACTTTTTATCCTGTGTAAGGGCAATAAAGTCCAGGCTCAGAAGTACTGATAAGATCTTTCAAAGATTGGGATTGGAGCTTAAGGATAGGTTTTTGGTTTTTACAAGCAGAGAGAGGAAAAAAAACAAACAGGATTCTTCTCAAAGAGAGAAAAAAAATCAGTTCTACAGTAGCAGTTGAAGCTGCAAAATGGTATGCTGGCAGGGTTGTTGAAAGACCCCATTTTGAAGATGGGTTGTGAGTTCTGAGTTTAGCCTGTTCAAAACCCTTGTCGTCCTTACAAGAGGAAAATGGCTTGTTACCATGTTTCTCCTGAAATAAGGGAAACAAGAGGAACTCTGTGGTGACTTGGAAGAAGAGGTTATCATCTGGAAAACATATCACGGAGCAAGTTTCTTCAGCAAGACACTGAAGTGACTGATTTGAGGAAATTAGTTTGTGTGTGTCTAACGAGCAACATATATCTCTCTGAAACCAATAAGAACCTTCTTGACTAGTAATCATTTAACTTTAAGCACCAGCCTGGTGCAGATTCATAAATGTTAAATTCTGTGCACAGTATACGAATTGCCTGATACTGGTGAACTTGGAAAAGTGAGAAGTGAATGACTGGACTATTAAAGCAAAGAACTTTCCTGAACACATACACACTACATACACGTGCATTTAGAATTAGAGGCGGGGGGGGGTTAAGTTAAGTTAAATTAATAGTAATAAGTTTAATATTGATCTTGTTATTATGTTTAAAGTAAATAAAAAGCAACTTTTGTTTAAGTAACCATTGTCTTGGTGAATTTCTATTGCTGCTGGGTTTTAGAGTCCTCTGGGCTCGTAACAGATCAGAACTGCACGCCTGGCTATATCAGTGAAGTAAAAAATAAAATTCGATTTTGAGCTGAAGTCAGTAATTACTAACGTCAACATCTTGAAATGATCCGAAAAGAGCAATTAAAGGGCAAAGTTCCAATTTAATCTTAAGAATCACCAATAATGTTTGAAAAATATCTTTCCAAAATTTTTGGAAATGGAATTAAACTTTACAAAGAATACTTCTTTGTTGGTAATTTTAGGATCCGTTGTATCTTCCACTTTATACAAGTTAACTGATAATCTAATATTTAAACATAGTTTGAGAATATGGGCACAATTTAGAAGGTGTTTTGGATTTCAGAACTTATCCCTTGCTAGTCCTATTATATCTAATCACCTATTTCTACCTTCATTGCAGGAGACAGCTTTTAATGATTGGCACAGATTGGCCATTAAAGGTTTCAAAGACCTTTTTTATTCAAAATAATTTTGCTTCTTTTGAACAATTGGTGGTAAAATTCAACTTACCAAACATTTTTTTTTAGATATTTACAAATTAGACATTTTGTTCTGTGACAGATTATAGATATGATTTTGGGAGATAAATTAGGGCAGGTTTTTTTTTAAGTGTAGGTCACATACAAACACTTCAAAACAGATCTCATTTAAAATACTGGAGCTCTGCTCAAGTTAGACAGTCCCGCTCCAAGAGCCTTTGCAAAAACTTTTAGAGAGTCCCCAAGAGACTTCACTAACGGATTGTTGTTTTGAAAAGCAACAGATGAAAGAAGTCGGCGGATTTGGTTCGGAGCCAAAGCTTTCTGAGGGAAGTTTGCTGTTCTAAGGGGGTCATGCGGTTTTGCAAGCAGAGAGAGTCAAGCAGGCTTTTTCTCTGAGATAGAGGGAGAGAATTCAGTTCTGCAGTTTTACAGTCTGCAGCAACAGCTGGGACTGGAACAGGACAAGTTGGCAAGCTTGTGGAAAAAAAAATTTTGAAAACGAGTTGTGAGTGCTTAGTTCAGCCTGGTCAAATCCCTTGAGGTTCATACAAGAGGAGAGGACTGGCTGCCTAATGTTTCACTTGAAATAAGGGAAACAAAAAGGAACTCTGTGGTGACCTGAAAGAAAGAGGTTATCACCTGAAAAACCCTGATGGGGCAGGTTTCTTCGGCAAGACAGTGACATGGCTGATTAAAAGGGATAAGTTTGTGCCAGGAACAACACATCTCTCTCTGAAAGCCGACGAGAAACTTCCTGAGTGGTAACCATTTATCTTTCAAACATTAAAGCCTGGTGAAATTCATAAAGGTTAAATTCTGTGCACAGTATAAGAATTGCCTGCAACCAGTGAACTTGAAGTAATGAGGTGAGATTGGACTGCGAATTAAAGAACTTTTCTAAACTTACACACATATTATATAAATACGCATTTAGAATTAGAAGGGGGTTAAGTTAGTTTAAGTATAAGTTAAAGTTTGATCCTGTTTTCATGTTTAAATATAATTAAAAGCAACTTTTGTTTAAGTAGCTGTTTGTCTTGGTGAATATCTATTGCTGCTGGGTTTTGGGGTTCTCTAGGCTCGTAACAGTTCAATCTCAGATCCCTGACTCTTGCAAATTCCCGAGGCAAATATTCTTGATTTAGATTTACAACTTTCTCCTAAAGATTCAATATCTCTTATTTATAATAATTTTCTTGATTTAAGAATGGACTCATTAGTTAAGATTAAGAAAGACTTGTACAGAATTTGAATCTTTCATTTTCTGATGAAGTTTGGGGTTCCACTGTAATTTGATCAATACGATCTCCCTTTGTGCATGACTTTGCTTATTGCAATTTAAAGTGGTCCACAAAGTAAATGTGTCTAAAGTTAAATTATCTCGTTTTAACTCTGATATAAATCCTCTATGTGACAAATGTAAAATTGCTGAGGATTCTTTCATTCACATGTTTTGCACTTGCCCTAGTTTACAAAAATGTCATACTTTCAACATAAATTTTTTTAAAAATTCTAATTAAACCTTGTATTTGCTAAAATAAAACATTTCATTTTCCAGATTGGGATTGCAATTGATGAGGCAGTGATCAAGTTTAATAATAAGACAGATTTAGTTATCATACAGATTATGTTAAATCTATTAAATAGCTTTTGCAAGTAATAACTAACAATTTAGATCCAGTCTAAACCAGCAAACGTGGCTTCAAAAAACGTTGTAATAATAATTAACGAAAAAAACTCATCATCCGGAATTCCAAATATTCAAAAAAAAATTTCAGGTGTGATATGACATCACAATTTGAAAAAAAGTTGATTTTTTTTACCCACAAACCTCAAGTGGGGCGACAGGGAATCAGTTTTACAAAAGATATTTTTCCACAGGTTACATACCCCTCAGCGCCCTCGGAGGGCCTCACAAAATGAAGGATGAACGCTACGATCCAGCAGGCTGCACGAGGCCTGCAGCGCTGCCCTCCAATTAGCCACAACTAAAGGATCCTAACTGGCCAATCAAGGAAAGCGGATCACAAACGCACCAATCAGGGCTGAGGGGGATTTGACCACGCCTCTCATGTTGAGAATAAAAACAGGGCTATGAACCCAATAAAGAGTGTTATCTCCACTCAACTGAGTTGGTGTCGTTCTTTCTGGGAACAGCGTGTTCTTTCTGAGTAATGTACATACAGCTATAACCTCTCCTGTGCTATAGGCTCCGCAGAACCATAGCAGCTAGCTACATGCACTGATTATTTATTGATAAATTGTCTTTTTTTTTGTCATGATGTTACCATCTCAGGATCAAATGAATCAAAACACAATAGCTTATGGTCTATCCCTGGAAAAAGAAGCATCAGTTCCCTTTGCTGCAAGTAAGGTAATTGACAAACAAGCACATAACTTATTGAAGCCTCATTATAAAGAGCAGCAGAACATGCATCAGAATAATAATATAGAAGAGCACTATTTATTAACTAACAGATGAACCACTACAAAGAAATACAGAAATCAGGTTTCACATTGCTATAGTCCTGTGAGGAATCTTCACTGGGCTTTAACTGAGGTTCACATCACTGGATTTTAGAGAATTTTAGTAATGGTGTTCATCAAGCACACTCTGATATTTTACATGATACGGGATCCAATCAAAATGTTGGGGAAGAAGACCAGCAGAGAAGCAAATAAAATCTCATGAGAAAGATGGTCAAGGCTAAAATTTTATAGTTCAAAGAAAGAGGTCTTTGTGCATCAAGAAAATAAAAGCCACATTCAATAAAACCAAATTTCAGATTGATTTAGAGTACATACATGGAAGGAAAAAGCGGAGCAGAGAATGAAAATGATAGATGGATTAACATCGTGGTTAGAAAGAGGGGAGGCAACAACTATAATTCAGAAGGTCAGAAACTGTTGTGGATGGAGAAACATGATCACCCTGCGGGCATGGAAGAATTACCACACCCTGCGGGCATGGAAGAATTACCACACCCTGCGGGCATGGAAGAATTACCACACCCTGCGGGCATGGAAGAATTACCACACCCTGCGGGCATGGAAGAATTACCACACCCTGCGGGCATGGAAGAATTACCACACCCTGCGGGCATGGAAGAATTACCACACCCTGCGGGCATGGAAGAATTACCACACCCTGCGGGCATGGAAGAATTACCACACCCTGCGGGCATGGAAGAATTACCACACCCTGCGGGCATGGAAGAATTACCACACCCTGCGGGCATGGAAGAATTACCACTAATTGGTAGTGCATAAAATAAACTGTACACAGTGCAAACATGTAAACAAAGAAATGTAAACAGATAATGAGTATAAACAAACTGCAGTACAGAGAGAACAAAAAGAAAATCAATAAAGTGCACAAGTAAGAGGTCTTAAAAGAGTCTCTGTTTGAGTTTGTCATTGAGGAGTCTGATGGTGGAGGCGTAGCAGCTGTTCCTGAACCTGGTGGTGGGAGGCGTGGCAACTACACCTCTTTCCTGATGGCAGCAGTGAGAACAGAGTGTGTGTTGGGAGATGTGGGTCTTTGATGAATGCTGCTACTCTCCGACAGCAGCATTCTCTGTAGATGTTCTTAATAGTTGGGAGGGTTTTGTCTGTGACATCCTGGGCTGTGTCCACTACCTTTTGGAAAGCTTTACACTCAGAGATATTGGTGTTCCCATGCCAGATTGTGATGCAGCCGGTCAGCACACTTTCCACCACAGCTTTGTAGAAATTTGTCAGGGTTTCTGATGTCATACCAAACTCCTGAGGAAGTAGAGGCACTGATGTGTTTTCTTCATGATGCCATTAGTGTGTTGGGTCCAGGAAAGATCTTAGATAGTGACGCCTAAGAGTCACCCTCTCCACCTCTGATATCCCAATGATTACTGGATTGAATATATCCATGATAGTAACATAATTAAATTAAACAATAGTAGGCATTCAGCCCTCTCGTTGTACTTTCAATTTTTAAAATCTATCACATATTTATCCAATTCTCCATTCAAGGCCACAACGGAAGCTGTCTCCACTACCTCTGCAGGAAAAACACTCCAGAATCCAGCCATATATCATGTATAGGCTTTTCCCCACACTACTTCCCCTTTACTTTGTCCATAATTGAATTCCATTTCCCTTATTTTCTGTCTTTCCTTCGTTTTAATTACTGTCATGGAAACCAGAAATTAAAGTTACTATTTTAATGTTTTGAGATCCAAAATATTATTTTACAGTGAAATTTTGAGAGGTATTCATTTCCCATGTTGTACAGACCAAAGACAAAGTACTGACTGGTGATAAATAGCAAAATATTTGATTGCATGTGTTCTAGATTACGAAGTCCATTCTGCAGAATAGAAGTACAGTGTGGTTATTGTTTGTTTTAGCAGTTTCTCCCTTTGGCAATACCATCTAGATACAACTAATACAACCAAAGAATCCACATGCAACAATACTTACTATTCAGTAAACAGGCAAGATTGATCTTTACCACAAAACTTTTACAAGCAACAATTCTACCAACTAGCTTTGGCATCTCCCCAGTGACTCCCTGAATTTATCCTGGAGACAAACAAAGCTCCAGTCCTCGGCACAGAGGACTGTGTGTGCAACTGCAATCAGGGAGCAACCTGAGGTTCCGCTCAGACTGCTGTGATGCCATTTGATAGATTGCAATAGCTAATGATATCTTTTACATGTTTATATTCAGAGATATTTTAAACAGTTTGAAAGGATCAAAATAACTAAAATAGTGTTTAAAATAAAATGATCTTAAAACAGAAATTAATTAAAAAAATATTGGGTACCACAAACTTACCTTCTCAATCTAGATCAGATGAAAAGGGCAAAGCTACATACACCTGGCCTGATATGAACTATACTTAGTATCTCAACTCACAAGTCTATTGACAGGTTTCCCCAGCACTTGTTCATTAAACTCTATTTCTGGACTTTGTGCCGAGTTTGGCAGCAGAGAAGGAACTAACAGGCAGACATGGGCAGCAGGGAATCACTAACCCATGCAATTCTTTTGGTGGTAGTTCCCTTTAAACCCCTGACTGTTGTTCAATTCAACCAAGACCCATGATTTCTTTAACATGTGTCTCAAGTGAACTAAAGTAAAAGTTAGGGAAAATATGAATAATTAGTTTTGAAAGTCTTATCGTCTAAGTAAATAACGCAAATGAGAAAAGAATCAGAAATGTAAATCTGTATTACACATATTTTCTGATATCCTCAGCAAGTGACTTACAGTTTTTTCTCTTCCTCCGATAATTGATCACTCTGACAGACCTTTAGTACAATCCCTGACTTTCCTTTCTTTTGCCACGTAGACATTACCTAGAAATGTGAAATGAAGACCAATTTTAAAATGAAGAAAGTGTACAAAAAGTACACTTTTCAACCTGATCACACTCTTCTGAGAATGATCATATTAATACAGAAAAGAATCTTCACAATTCCTGTCAATAATTTTGTAGCTGGGTTCTATAATAAATACTTAGCCAGTATCTATAACTTCTGAAGCTTATGAAGAATTGGTTCTCGTACTTAAGTTCAAAAAAAACCACTGTACCAAGTGACATTGTATGATGGTAAAGACCACGGGTCAAGTATGAACAGAAATTAAATGTGAAGATTAGAAACCTTAAAAATTTTTTTAACATGATATGGCAAGTTACATTTCTGATATCATAATCCCTGAAGCACATCACATTCCACATGGATAAGCTGTAACCTCAAAACATAAACAGTGAATTTTCAAATTTCTGCCAACTATTACCCACCACCCCACCTCCACCCCCTGTAAACCATGATTTGGTTCAACTGTTTCCAGCTGTCCTTAACCTGTTCCCATTGCTCTAGTCTGGCCAATTTCACCTCTCGTTCCTCACTCACCCCAGTGATCTCTTAACCAACTACCCTACCTGTCTCTCCACTGTGTTGCTCCCTCTCTTACTTAGCCAGTATTTATTACTTCTTGGTCTGAGAACGTGAGCCAAGATAATCAGTCAGACCATATTAATGCGGAAAAAAATCTTCACAATTCCTGTCAATTCTTTTGTAGCTGGGTCTATAATAAATAAGCATCTGAACCTCATGAGGAACTGGTTCTGGTACTTCATGGCTTCTCCATGGATTGTCACCTTGTTGTGGTGGAGAAGCGTGTGGTCCTGGGATCCCAAGAGTGATGCTGTCTGGAGCTATGATCCTGGTAGAGCCACCCATGGCAGTGAGGTTGAGGGTGAGGTCCCTGACATAGAACAATCCAACCAAGACCTCAACAGTGAAACAGGCAGGTGAAGTTACTTCAAACACACGGCTGTGACAGATCATGTTATATTTTATATTATATATAGATATGTTTTAAAGGAGATAAATTGTGTGGGGTTTTTAGTTAGGTCACACAGATAGAAACACTTCAAAACAGATCTCATTTAAAATGCTGGAGCTCTGCTCAAGTCAGACATAGAGACTTCACAAGTGTTAACTGGACATGCTGTGGAGTAATGGATTATTGTTTTGGAAAGTAACAGATGAACAAACTCAGAAGATTAGGACCAGTGCTGCAGTCTGAATGCAGTTTGCTTTTCTAAGAGGGTCATGTGAGTGAGTGAATGAGAGAGAGAGAGAGAGAGAGAGAGAGAGAGAGAGGGAGAGAGAAAATTCAGTTCTACAGTTCAGCAGCTGGGACTGGAACATGACAAGCTGGAAAGCTTGTGGAAAAACCCAATTTTGAAGATGGGTTGTGAGTGCTTAGTTCAGTGTTTTCAAAGCCCTTGCAGTCCATACAAGAGGAGATGGCTGGCTGTATAATGTTTCACTTGAAATAAGGGAAACAAAAAGGAACTCTGTGGTGATCTGAAAGCCTTGATGGGGCAAGTTTCTTCAGCAAGACACTGAAGTGGCTGATCAGAAGAGATCAGTTATGAGTGTCCAATGAGCAACAAATCTCACCCTGAAAACCAACAAGAATTTTCCTGAGCAGTAACCATTTACCTTTCAAGCACCAAAGCCTGGAGAACTTCATAAATATTAAATTCTGTGCACAATACAAGAATTGTCTGTGTTACGAGCCCAAAGGACCCCAAAACCCAGCAGCAATAGACATTCACCAAGACAAGTGGTTTTTAAAACAAAAGTTATAATTAAACTTTAAATAGAATCAAACTTTTAAATAGAATCAAATTTTAACTTAACTCTATACTTATACTTAACTATATACTAACCCAAATTAATCCCCTTCTAATTCTAAGCCCACGAGTATGCAATGTGTGTGTAAATTCAAGAAAAAGTTCTTTGGTTCACAGTTCAATCTCATTTCTTGAGGTAACTTACACTGTGCACAGAATTTAACATGTATAAAGTTCACCAGGCTTTGATGCTTGAAAGGTAAATGTTTACCGCTCAGGAAGGTTCTTGTAGGGTTTGCAGAGAGACTTGTTGTTCCAGGATTTCCACAACTGAGGTACCACCATTAGTCACTTCAAGGTCTCACTGATGAAACTTGCCCCATCAGGGTTTTCCAGATAGTAACCTCTTCCTCTAGGCCACCACAGAGGTCCACTCTGTTCCTCTTATTCCAAGAGAAACCTCAGTCAAATAGCGCTTCCAGCCATCCACTGCTTTGGAACTTTTCATCAGTTCTTCCTGGATAGCGCTGTTCAGTGTCCCACACACACTGACTGAGAGAGCTTGTGACCTCTCTCTTTCTCTCTCTCCAACTGAGACTCCAGTAAAAAGCATGCGACTTGCAAAACCCCCACCTTCTCCAGCAAACAACAGGATTCTTCCTCTGCACAAGTTGTTTTCTTAAGTATAAACAAAACCCAGGAGTGACCTTTCTGTGAGCACTTTGCAGAAAGGGTACTTGTAGTCAACCTGACTCCAGCAAGACAACGGTCATGCATTTTATGAGCCATTTCCATTTGCACCTACTTGTGAAATGTGCATAACATTTTCCAGAGATCCTGCCATGTGAATTCTTTAGTCTTTCAAATAAGATCTGTTTTAAAATGTGTGTATGTATGTAACCTACTCTAAATTTTACCAAATTCCCCAAAATATTATAATCATTACACCTGCAACCAGTGAACTTGGAGGAGTGAGAAATGAGATTGGATTGTGAATCAAAGAACTTTTCTGAACTTATACACACATTGCTTACATGTACGCTTAGAATTAGATGGGGGGCTAAGTTAATGGTAATAAGTTAAAGTTTGATCCTGTTTTTATTTTCAAGAAAATTAAAAGTAACTTTCATTTAAGTAACCATTTGTCTTGGTGAATTTCTACTGCTGCTGGGTTTTAAGGTCCTCTGAGCCCATAACAAGGTTGATGAGGGCTGCAACAAATCCATAATCTCCAACTGTGGTTTCCATGCCACTGAAATTAGTTGATTGATTTGTGTTTCTTGGAGTGCAACATTAAGTACAACAAATATACGCAAAGGCGTCATCGCTCTGTGGAAAATGGAACGAAGTCCATCATCCTTGACCTCAAGGGATATCCACAATAGTCCCAAACCCTTCTCTCCATTTTATGCTTGGCATCTCCCCTTTCCCACATTTGTCTCGAAAAAAGTACCAAACCAAATTCTTTCTAAGGATGCTGCCTAACCGCTGAGTCCTTCCAATTTTTTGTTTGCTCATGAAAGTTCTATTCTGGCAGACCCTTCAATCTGAACATTAATCATGTTTTTCCTTCCACATATGGTGCCAGACCTGCTGAGGATTTCAGATATCTTCTGTATTTGTTTCAGATTTCCACTGTCTGAACTTTATTTTCAGTCCATTCTTCATCATCCATTTGATTTGGTTGAAAACCCAGTCCTCACCCCACTGTCATCAGCTTGAAACGACCACACTTGCCTGTGTCCAATGTAATCTACTGAGTCATGGCCAGTAAGTAATGTACAATCATGTGTGGTAGTGTAACTTCACCTTTACCGCTAGGATCTGTCAATGAAGCCCCCAAAATCTACATTTATCTGCTGACCCTTGCTAATGACATCCAAAAAGACGGCTTTTTAAACATCGGCACCCCAATACTCAATTTCTTTCTTATTATAATCCCTTATCATCTTTAATTATCAAAATTCTTAACTGATGTCAGCACTACAAGAGCATAAATTTTATTCAACTAAAAAGATGTAATAGTTACCAAACTCCATCACACACTTCCAAACCATCAACTCCATACTTTTGTCAAGCAAATCTAAGCAAGATAGTTCACCACCTTTAATGTTACATTTAACTCTCAGTTGCATTCTGATATCTCTTCTTTCTTTGGCTTGGCTTCGCGGATGAAGATTTATGGAGGGGGGTAAAAGTCCACGTCAGTTGCAGGCTCGATTGTGGCTGACAAGTCCGATGCGGGACAGGCAGACACGGTTGCAGCGGTTGCAGGGGAAAATTGGTGGGTTGGGGTTGGGTGTTGGGTTTTTCCTCCTTTGTCTAAGCCATCATTAAAACCACAAAGTTGTCTCCATCCTTGCCTCAACTCCACTACTGCAGAAACGCTCATGAATGCTTTAATTATTATGCTTTTTTCACCAACAATGGATCATTCTTAAGCAAGGTCTCAATATTTACAAGATACGGCAGCAGGAGTAAGCCCATCAAGTCTGTTCCACCATTCTAATCATGAGCTGATCCATCCTCCCACTCAGCCCCACTCCTCGGCTTTCTCCCCGTAACCCTTGATGCTCTGACTAATCAATTATCTGTCAATCTCTGCCTTACATACACCCAACAATCTTGCTCATAGTGTTGCAGTGGCAACAAATTCTACAGATTCACGACTCTGACGAATGAATTTTTTTTGCATCTATTTTAAATTGAAGCCCTTTTATCCTGATGTTGTACCCTCTTGTCCTAGAGTCCCTTACCATGGGAAATATCCTTGCCACAACTGCTCTGTCTAGGCTTTTCAGCATTTGAAATATCTCTATGAAGACCTCCCTTCATCCTTCTGTGCAGTTCAAGAGCTGACAAACATTCCTCATATGCTAACCTTTTATTTCCTAGTATTATTCTAGTAAATCTTATCTAAACCCTCTCCAATTCCAGCATATCTTTTATCAAATAAGGCCCCCAAAACTGCACACAGTACTCTAAGTGAGGTCTCCCTAGTACATTATAGAGTCTCAACATTATGTCCCTGCTCTTGTATGCTATTCCTCTAAAAATGAATGCCAACATTGCATTCGCCTTCACCTCCAACTCAACCTGGAGGTTAACCTTCAGGGAATCCTGCTTGAGGACGCTCAAGTCTCTTTACACTTCAGAATTGCATCGGTCTATTTCTTTTAGCAAAGTTCATGACGCAAAATGCTTTCCATTTTCCCACCTCTCCCATTCTCCTAATCTATTCAAGTCTCTCTGCAGCCTTTTTGTGTCCTCAGCACCACCTGCCCTACCACCTGTTTTAGTATCATCTGCAAATCTAGCCACAAAGCCATCTATTCCATAATCCAAATCATTTATGTACAATGCAAAAAGAAGCAGGCCCAACACCAATCCTTGGGGAAGCCAACCAAAATAGGATCCCTTTATTCCTACTCCATGTTTCCTGATGATCAGCCAATGCTTCACCCTTGCTAGTATCCTTCCTTTAATTCAAGATTCAAAATTCAATTTATTGTCATAGTAATAAAGGCAGACAGATTCACCACCGGCAGAAATTGTCTTAGAGTCTCTTACATTTCTTAGTCAGAGAAAGAGAAGCAAAAGAGAGACCCCAAGAGTTACTGAGTATCTGTAGACTCGCCCCAGTGCTTCTGCAGCCTCCATAGCCGCCCTGTGTCCAGTCCAAACTGTTGACAACCTGAGCTTCAGATCGAAACCTCCGAAACGGTCAAGGACCCTTTGGTGCCCTTGGTACCTCCTTGCATCCCTGTTCCGATACCTGGTACCCTCTGGCCAATTCAGCCATTCTCCAGCAGTCCACAGCCTGGCGTGAGTCTCCTGACTGTAGTCTCCAGCACCCTGCAGCATCCGTGGGTTCTTTGCCTAAAGTCTCCAGCAACCTGCCGCAGAGCCCCCTCACTAGTCCACCTCCATGGGTCGTCTCTTCCGCTTCTCCTACTCAGACAGGGTTTGGTTTTCCTGTTTTCCGGTGCCCTGCTCCAGTCCTTCGCTTCCCAGGAGTCTGCAGCCTCTCATGGCTACTGCCGATTAATAGGCGCCGCCATCTTGGGCGCAGACCCCGAGGTCACGGGATCTCAAATAGAAACCACCATTGGCTCCTTCAACGACGGTGCAAAGCCAACAACAGTCGACTGGGCAGCTGGACCCCAAGGGAGTGGTGCATCTCTGCTCCCTCACTCCCCTTGGGTCAGCACCAGTGCTGCCACTACAATGGCTGTGGGAGCGCCGCCATACAAACACATATATGTGGTAATTTGTCTAAGGCTTTTTGAAAGTCAAAATACACAACATCCACCGCATCTCCCCTGCCTCTCCTACTTGTGATCTCTTCAAAACATTGCAATAGATTTGTCAGACACAATTTTCCTTCAAGGAATCACACTGACATGCACCTCCAAGTATTCCATAATCTCACCCTTGATCAATGACTCCCAACTACCAAGCTCATTTCCTCTCTGTTCCTTTTGCTCCCTTCTTAAACAGTGGAGTGCAGCTACCGAGAACCATGCCAGAATCATCCATCCACGCTTCAAATGGTTTCGTAGGAACATTCCCTCCTGCAGTTTCCTTTAAAACTGTAAAAACACAGAAATATTTTCTCGAGAATCCAATAATTTAATCATCACAGCTACTAAGGTCCAATAGATCTCTAGAAATCCCTCCATATTTTCAACCAATTGTTTCTCAGTAAACAGATCTTATTAATTATTTCACCAAGTCTTTTGTCATCTGCCCTCACAGCTCTTTATGTGGCTTGGCATCAATACTTTTTTGTCTGATTGATCTGCAATGCAATTCAGATGTCTGTAAGTGCAATAAATGAAAATGATAAATGCTAATCAAAATACAATGTTTATAGTATTGGAAATTATTGACTTCTAAAGTATGCTCTTACCTGTGAGTAAAAGGATTTATAAATTTTCGTGCCTGGCATCAGTGCAAAGATCAGGCAATTCGATGGTGAGTGCAAATGAATGGGCAGATGAGGAAGCAACGATTTCTTGTATTCAATGATAATGATAGCGACCACACCTGGAGAATTCTGAGGCACAATAAGTTAAAATTAGACTCATTTGAAAAGAACAGGGTGAACTTTGACTCAAGTTTCATTGCATTGATCAATTAAATGTTGTAATAGAGAATGAAATACCTAACACTCAATTAAAGCATTAAGAACAGTAAAAATAAACATTTTCTTAGTCCTTTTTATCAAATGCTGTTACATTTACCACTGTGGAGCACCATCTTTGCTCAGTTTTATTTGTTAATGGCAAAAGTGAGAAAATATTATTTTGTGAACCCTCATGGGGTTTAGTGTAGGTTATACTTCACAACCAGAGGAACACTTCACAAAAGGCATCTCATTGAAAATGCAAGAGTTTTGCTGAAACTGTTGAGGATCCAGTTGAAGAATGTTGATCTATTGTGTATGGACAATGAGGTCCAGGCTCAGAAGTACAGATAAAATCTTTCAAAGATTGGGATTGGAACTTTGGGAGAGGCTTTTGTTTTTTACAAGCAAAGAGAGGAAAAAACAAACAGGATTCTTCTCTGTGAGAGGGAGAGAGAGAGAGAGAGAGAGAGAGAGAGAGAGAGAGAGAAGTCAGTTCTACAGTAGCAGTTGAGGCTGCAAAATGGCAAGCTGGCAGGCTTGTTGAAAGACCCCATTTTGAAGATGGGTTGTGAGTTCTGAGTTCAGAATGTTCAAAACCCTTGTAGAACCCTTGTAGAAACTCATGATGGAGTAAGTTTCTTCGGCAAGACGCTGAAGTGACTGATCATGGGAGATCAGTTTGTGTGTGTCCCACAAGCAACAAATCTCTCTCTGAAACCAACAAGAACCTTCCTGAGTGGTAACTATTTAACTTTAAGCACCAGCCTGGTAAAGATTCTGTAGTGCTACTCATTGTTGTTGCTGATGAACGGTATAAGAATTGCCTGATACTGGTGAACTTGGAGAAGTGAGAAGTGAATGATTGGATTGTGAAACAAAGAACTTTCCTGAACATATACACATTATATACACATGTGCTTAGAATTAGAAGAGGGTTAAGTTAAATTAATAATAATAATCATAAGTTAAATTTTGATCTTGCTATTATGTTTAAAGAAAATTAAAAGCTACTTTTGTTTCAGTAACCATTGTCTTGGTGAACTTCTATTGCTGCTGGGTTTTGGGGTCCTCTGGGCCCGTAACAATGACAATCACAATGCCTGACAAAGAGAAATCAGGTTATAAATGGAGATTCATTCATCACTGTTAAAAAGATAAGATTTCAAAGATTTTATTAGAGAACATGTACAATTCTTTTGTGATACAAATCTGAGCTCTGAATTACATATTTATAACATGGTTTGCTTTGAAAGCATATTTGAGGGGTCAAATTATATGTTTACGTCAAAAATTAAGAAGGGTTATATGAAAGAGGAAGATCGATTAGAACAAGAAATAACGGTCTTGGAAAAACATCTTCAAAAAAGAAATTCTGAGGACAAATGTAGACAATAAAAAACTACAATATAACACATTACAGACCTATAGAAAAGAAAAGGTGATTACAAGAACTAAATAGAGGTACTATGAGGTAGGTGAAAGATAACAAAGTACTTGCATGACAATTGAAAGCAGAACAGGTATTAAGAATGATTAATGCAATTAAAATTATTTATGTTCCTATTTACAAACTTCAAAAAATAAATGAATCATTTAAGAAATTTTATTCTAAATTATATAGTTCAGTCTTTACAAGATGAGAATAAAATAGATATTTATCTCAAATATATTTACCTAGACTGAACATTGTAGAACAAACAGAATTAAGTGCTAATTTTACACAATTAGAAGAGCAAGAGGCAAATAGTTCTTTACAAAGTAATAAAACACCAGGAGAAGATGGCTTTCCACCTGAATTTTATAAAAAATTTAAAGATTTATTGATTCCTGTGATACCAAAAAAAGATAGAGATCCTTTGAAACCTTCATCATATAGATCTATCTCATAGCAAAATGCAGATTATTCGCTAAAATACCAGCAAATTGGATGACTAAATTATTATCAAAATTAATAAATACAGACCAAACGGGCTTTGTTAAAAAGAGACAGTCGGATAATGTGGCTAGATTAATCAGTATTATACATCTAGCACAAAGAAATTTTCAAGGGTAACTGTGACTTTAGATGCAGAAAAAAAAACTTTGATAGACTGGAATGGGATTTTTGCTTAAAGTCCTGGATACATTTGGACAAACTTTTATAAATTGGATTAAAGCACTACATTATGATCTTAAAGCTAAAGTAGTAACTAATGATGAGATCAAATAGCCAAGGATGCCCTTTATCTCCAGCTTTGTTTATATTAGAGCCATTAGCAGAAGTAATTAGAAGTGATTTAGAAATTAAAGGATTTAAGGTTGGTCAAGTAGAGTATAAAATTAGCTTGTTCGCAGATGATGTCCTAATATATTTGACAGAACCAGAGACTTCCTTACGGAAATTACAAGTTAATTTAGAAGAATATGGTAAAATTTCTGGTTATAAAATAAATTGGGATAAAAGTGAAATTATGCCTCTTACAGAAGGAGATTACATTCTTTGTGAGAGAAATACTCAATTTAAATTGCAAAAGATGGGATTAAATATTTAGGGGTTGTGTAGAAAAGCATTTTAAAAACTCATATAAATTTAATTACTTGCCATTACTCAAAAAAGTTGAAGATGATTTAAAAAAATGGTTGACTCTGCCTGTAACATTAAAAGGAAGAGTTAATTGTATAAATGATGAAATTGAACAAAGGGAAGTATATCACCTAAAATGCCTTTGATTCAAAACCAACTTGTACTTTTTCAAAACATAATCAATTTTTAATCATTTGGCCAATAAGAATGTTAAAAATATTGAAGATTGTTATGAACAAGACCATTTGATGTCATTTGAACAACTGAGGAACAAATATGAAATACCTAATAATACTTTATTTTATTTCCAACTCTTTGTCAGGCATTGTGATTTTTGATGTAAACATATAATTTGACCCCTCAAATATGTTTTCAAATCAAACCATATTATAAATATGTAATTCAGAGCTCAGATTTGTATCACAAAAGAATTGTACATGTTCTCTAATAAAATCTTTGAAATTTTATCATTTTAACAGTGATGAATTTAATCTCCATTTATAACCTGATTTCTCTTTGTCAGGCATTGTGATTGTTATTGTTACGGGCCCAGAGGACCCCAAAACCCAGCAGCAATAGAAATTCACCAAGACAATGGTTACTGAAACAAAAGTTGCTTTTAATTTTCTTTAAACATAATAGCAAGATCAAAATTTAACTTATTAATATTAATTTAACTTAACTAGGTTCAGAGATGTCGCTACCTATTTGCAGTGAGGTGGAAACCTTTATTAGGAGAGGAAACATTAAGAAATTTACATCAACAATATATCTTTTACGGCAAAAAGGAATTATTAAACACGGACTGTATAAATCTAGACAGAAATGGGAGCAGGACTTGAATATTACAATTGAGCAAATATTATCTGATCTCTGTCAAGATAGTATGACAAATACTATTAAAGTAAGATATAGATTGGTTCAGTATAATTTCTTACATCAATTATATTTAAATCCAGAAAAATTGTGGAGAATGAAATCAAATTTATCAGATCAATGTTTTGGAGATGGGTACTTTTTTTTATTAAACACACTCAACTATGTAATATTTTAAGGTTAAAAACTCTTTTGGGCGGATTTAGGGAAATTTTTAAGAACAAATTACAAGTACAGTATTTCCATTAAACCCAGATCTATTGGGGAAAATATAGAAGGAACAAGACTCAAGTTGAAATTATCAATTTATCAAATGAAATTTGTTAAAATAGCATTAGTGGTAGCGAAGAAATGTACTGCAGTGACTTGGAAATCAGATTCGCATTTAGGAATGGGAAGGTGGAATGCAGAAATACAAAACTGTATTCCCTTAGAAAAGCACATATATAATTTGAAAATTAAATATTTTATATTTATGCAAATTTGGAGCCCATTTTTGCAAATATTAGGTATAAATATGTAGAAATGTTCTTCCAGCCTCTCTAGTCCTGTGTTAACCTTCTTCCTTAAAATGAAATGACTATATAAGACCTGTTTAATTCCAAAGTGTTGGAATACAACAATCTAAGCTACTATAAAGTTTCTCTCTTTTTATTACTTTCCTTTTTATTTTACTATATATAACATACTGCATATATCTTCTTTATAAGGGTGAGGGGGTGTGGGGATTGGGATAGGGAGGGAAGGGGAGGGGATATAACCATCATGTAATAAATGAAATTCTCTTCAATTTAAATACTCATATTGTATAATGATTAACTAATTACATGTATGGAAGAACCTTAAAATATTATAAATCTTATATTTTTGTGAATGAACCTGCTCCGTGGTTCTGGAGAAACGCCAACTCATCTTTACTGTGCAATGTATGGTATGAACGACAAATAAAGGTGACACTATTTACATTGCCATGAATCATAAAATGGGAGCTGGTCAATGACCAAAAGGAAGGAATTGATCATTTTTAGTTAAGAGGGTATGAATAACTGGAATATGTGTGGACACAAGAGAGTTTTAGTTTAATTTAGGCCTTGTGTTTAGTGCAGGCTCGACGGCCGAAGAGCCTGGTTCTGTGCTGCAGATTCAAATAACAGGAGGCAAAATAAAGCTCACTGAATTTGTTCACAGGCAGCAATACACATAAAGAATTAAATATGATGTGATTAATAGGGCTAATAGTACTAAGCAAATTGAGACTGTGGGGATTGAATGGCAAAACAGAAAAATTGGATAATTAGCCCCAGTATTAAAGACAAGACCAAATCCATGAAGCCTTATGGCTGAAATATACTCCAGTTTCTCACATTCTATGAAGACACCCGTTTAGTAACCATAGAGGTTCTGGTTTTGCAGGACCAGACCAAAGTTGCCCTAAGATGTCATCTTAAATTTTGTGCAGAATCTCTACAGTTAGGTCTGGACATAACATTGTATGTCTGAGATTTGAAGACATTACCTCTGAGCCAAGGTTAACAAATGTTCCTGATCTCTTTAAAACTTTTTTTTTGCCATAAAAACAATTTTACAACTGAGAAAATATTTCAGATGTCAACAGTTTAAAAACTGTCACAGTTAATCAGCAATAGCTGGGATTCAACCATTACCCATAACCAGCCCAAAAACTTTCATTCTTCAAATCGTGACTTCACAGGAAAACAATAAAAGGAATTCAACATCTAACAATTGGTTTCCAAAATTATTTATATTAACACTCACAAATGAAAATTGTTTGAGAAAGGATAAGTAGTAGCAGCAGCTGTTGACTGTCAAAGGCAATCAGGCAAAAGTTTTATTATGTATTTTTTCCCCAAACAACAGCTGCAGGAATGATGTTCCATTAGGCCTTCCATTATTTTTAACATCTGCAAGCTCTTTTTAGTAATATCTGACACCAATCCAAGTCTGGATTTAAATATCAAAATTCACTATAGAAACAGTGATGAGCATGAAACTAGTGCTGAGTTGTTTATTGGTCAGTTTACAAAAGAGATCTCAATTCCCCAGGTTACAGAAAAGGAAAAAGACAAACATACTGAAGTTACTACTTCCTTGACTCTTGCTACATCAATTCAACTGATGTGGCAGATTTTCAAATTTTCTTCCTGTCCTTCCCATGAGCATCCGTGAGGTATGTTGCTGCATTCAGATGGAGAACAATCAAAACACATCTTGAACAATGAAAAACCTCCAGGTTTTGCACTGATATTACAACTGTCATTACATAATACAATTTTGAAACCAAGAACTTCCTTGATTCATTTTCAGCATTTAATATATACACTCTGAAACATAACAGTGTATTGAACCATCATGAAATGTCATTGGAAGAGAAAATCCATGCCAGTGGTTTTACCAGCAAGTGAACCAGCTCCTAAAATGGCAAATGCACTGCTACAAGTACATGAAAAAGCCCATACACGAGACAGGGTTTTTGTCCTCTCCGATGAAGTCACTTCCGGACCAGGTGTATAAAAGCACAGGCTAAAGACCTGAATAGATCAGTTTTGAACTCAGCTCTACAACGTGTACATCACTTTCTTTCAGAGCTTCATTACATTGGTGACCACAAAGGTCCCGATGATATTTGAACCCCAGGATGGAGAACTTTTCTTCGCTACACACAGTTTCACTAAAACTGCCAACATTTTGGACTTCACAAAATGGTTTAATCCGGTGGAAGCCCAATTTCAGTTGCGGCAGATAACATGGGATTCCACAAGGTACTACTATGCGGTGAGTGCCCTGGATCAGGAGACAACAGGCCGGGTTTCTGATTTCCTCCAACAGCCCCCACAGAAGGGCAAGTATGAGGCATTCAAGGAACTATTGATCCGCACTTTTGGCCTCTCACGGCGCAAGCGAGTGGCACGCTTGCTCCACTTGGACGGCTTAGGAGACAGTACCCCTTCTGCACTAATGAACAACATGCTGACACTAGCAGAAGGACATAGGCCCTGCCTGATGTTTGAACAAGCCTTTCTGGAGCAACTACCAGAGGACATGCCAACAAGGGCTTCATTGACTCACAGAGGGTTGCGGACCACCTGCAGGAAGGTGGGGCATCTGTGGGACTTATCGCCAGACCACGCACACGACAGCAGACCTGATTGGACCCGGCAACAGACTGACAATCGTCCAGAAGACAAAGAGACAAGGATAATGTCCAATGGTGTTTCTATGACCAAAGATGGGGCACAGATGCTCACCGCTGTTGCCTTCCCTGTGCATTCCAGGGAAATGCTGGGGCCAACTGTCACTAATGACATTGAGGGCCGCAAACAGCAACGCTATTTGGACTTTTGGCATGCGTATAGTCCACTGCTAGTCAGTTCACAAGGACTTTCACGTTGGCCACAGTTGTGCAGTGCTAATTTCCTCAGGCATACAGCTTACTTGTCAATTTGGAAGGACAAAGGCTAGTCCATGTCAAAACATTCCAGACTTTCTCCTTTGGGGAGACCATATAACCGGCCCCACACCTGGACTCTGTTACATTCTCAGAGAACAAGTTTCCAGAATTTTGGAAGATTTTCCCTTGATATTAACACTGTAAATCACCTCAGTGATACCAACCGAAGGATCACCTCTGCATGCTGGCTCCCTACAGACAAGCTCCACTCTATCTAACCAAGGAGGGGTTTAAAATAATTGGAGATAGGAATTGTAAGGCGGTCCGATAGCTCCTGGGCCTCCCTGCTATGGTGCCCAAAGCAGCAGGGAGATGAAGACCTTGTGACGATTACCGCTGCTTGAATGAGGTTACCACACCAGATCGATACCCTGCACTGCATGTACCAGACTTCATGTCTAACTTGCATGGAGCTTGCACCTTCTCAAAGGTGGACTTTGTCAGAGGATATCGTCAAATCCAGGTCCTTCCAGATGACATTCCCAAAACGGCCCTCATTCCCCCTTTCGGCCTTGAGTTTCGAAGTGCCTTTTGGGCTCACGAATGCTGCACAGACATTTCAGCAGTTAATGGACAAGGTGAGACACGATCTGGACTTTACCTTTTATATACCTGGATGACATGCGTATTTTCAGCCGCAGTCGCCAGGATCATTTGTCCCACCTGCATAAGCTCTTCACTTGCTTAAGTGAGTTCAGTCTGACCATCAACCTGGCTAAGTGCCAGTTTGGGTTAGGAGCCATCGACCTTCTGGGCCATAGAATCGATGGGCACAGAACAATTCGCTAAACCCAACATGGTTCAGGGCCTTCAGAGGTTTGTTGGGATGATTATTGTTGATTTCTACCCTTGGCGGCTCGCATCATGTACCTCTTTGTCCTGATGTCAGGCAAAGCAAAAGATGTCACTTGGGATGAGGAATCGTTGGCTGCTGGTCCACCGAAGAATGAATGTGCCGACGGCCCTAACAGTGGACACATCCAGTACTATGGTTGGGGGAGTGCGGGAACAACATATAGAAGGGCATCGGAAGCTGTTAGTAGGCAACCGAGGCCACCTGAACTCAAGAACAGAGCACTTGATTGAAAGTTGTTGGCGCTATACCTTGCTATCCAGCATTTCAAATACTTCCTAGAGAAGGCAGGCACTTCACAGCCTTTACGGACCACAAGCTGCTAACATTTGCCATCTCTAAAGTGTTGAACTCCTGGTCGACTT
Source organism: Narcine bancroftii (assembly GCF_036971445.1). NCBI lineage: Eukaryota > Metazoa > Chordata > Chondrichthyes > Torpediniformes > Narcinidae > Narcine > Narcine bancroftii. The sequence goes on from NC_091471.1 coordinate 15,159,285, forward strand.
GTCAACAGAGGTATCTGTCGTATATTTTGGAATTCATGACAGCCATCGAGCACATCTCTCAGAAGGCCAAAATCATACCAGATGTGCTACCATAGCCAGCCATTCAATCCGTGCAGGCCCTATCCCAAGGAGTGGACTATGACACATTTGTGGAGGCACAAGAAGTGGATGGTGAAATCCCATGTTACAGGATGACAGCCTCAGCACTCAGCTGGAAGGCATCCTGGTGGGCCCAGGGGAACGGAAGCTCCTGTACGACATATCTAAGGGTCGACCTCATCCAATCGTTCCTGTGGCCTGGAGCCGGCAGGTATTTGATGCAGTGCACGGGCTAGCACATCCGTCAATCAGGACCACCGGCCAGATGGTAGCCAGAGGCTTGTGTGGCATGATCTTCGGAAGCAGGTTAGCAATTGGGAGAAGGCATGCACACATTGTCATACATCCAAGGTCCAGCAGCACACAAACGCCCTGCTACAAATCTTTCAAGCCAGCATATTGGAGGATTGACCACAGTCACATGGACATTGTTGGCCCAATTCCTGCTCATATGGTGGATCGATTCACTGGATGGCCAGAGGCGGTTCCGCTTGTGAACAGAACTACAGAAACCTGTGCCAGGGCCCTGACTGCTACCAGGGTGGCACGTTTTGGACTACTGGGACACATCACGTCAGACAGGGGTGCCCATTCACCTCAAGCCAATGGTCAACATTGGCTAGCCTGCCAATGACGTTGGAACGCAGCTGCACCACAAGATTGCCTACCACCTGCAGTCCAACTGGATGGTTGAGAGGTTCCACAGGCCTATGAAGTTGGTCTCGATGGCATGCCTGAAGGGACCTAACTGGGTGGACTCTATGCCTTAGGTCCTGTTGGGAATTCGCACGGCGCCCAAGGATGATTTAAATGCCTCTCCTTGTGGTACCAGGATAATTCGTGCCTGCCCCAAAGGGGCAGGATGAGGCACCCGCAGACGTCCTCGGGAAATGCCGCGAGAGGCTTGGCACTTTGGCACCCGTGTCGACATTGCAACATGGTCAGTCTAGGACCGACATACTCAGGGGCCTATTTTACTGCAAGGGGAGCACGCCAGGCACTTTTGCAGTGGCTGTACAAGGGACCTTTCAAGGTGGTAAAGCACAACAGTTCCACGTGCATTTTAGACTTAGGAGGGAGAGAGGAGGCTTTTACCATAGACCGACTCAAACTGGCCCATTGGGATTTGGACCAGCCAGTTGTTCTTCAGGCACCATGGCGTAGGGGCAAGACCACCCAAACAGAAACAGATACAGAACACCTGGAGTGGGATTACCAGTTTGGCAGGGAGGATAGGGTCATGTGGCGACCCACTTACTAGCAAGCGAACCGGCTCCCAAAATGGCGGATGCACTGCTACAACCGCGGGAAAAAGCCCACACACAGGACAGGGTTTTTGGCCTATCCGATGACATCACTTCTGGCCTGAGAGGCAGGAACAGAAGTGTATAAAAACACAAGTTAAAGGCCTGAATAGATCAGTTTTGAACTTAGCTCTGCAACGTGTACATTGCTTTCTTTCATAGCTTAGTGAGTACTTTGCTACACCAATGTATTTTAATTTATAGCACCAGTGCAGTATCAGAGTCTTGCTTGATGTCAGTGGTTACCATCAGCTTATGCCTCATCTAAACAAAGTAGATGTAATTGAATATATTGTAAGGACAATGATGGCTCCCTTCCAGACAGACTGAACACCTTCTATAAATGGTTTGATGAGAAGAACAGGATGACACCAAAGAATGCTCCGTGTCCTCCTGATGAACAAGCCCCTGCACAGCCACAGACGAGGTGAGGAAAACCCTATCCAAGGTGAACCCTCACAAGGTGGCGGGTCCATCAACATACCTGGTCGGGTACTGAAGGACTGCACAGACCTATTGACAGAGATCTTCACAGACATCTTCAACACCTCACTGCAGCAGTCTATCATTCCCGCAGGGTTCAAGATTGCCACCATCATGCTGGTACCCAAGAAAGTGACAATAACAGGCGTCAATGACTACCGCCCTGTGACACTGACCTCTACCATTACAAAATGCATCAAAGCACACCTCCCAGAGACGTTGGACCCATTTCAATTCAAAATTGTTTCACAGACAATGCAATAGCCTTGTCACTTCATTCTGTCCTGACCCACCTCGCGAACAACGCCTTATATGCCAGGCTGCTGCTCATTGACTTTACCTCAGCATTTAGTACGATCATTCCCCAGAGGGTGGTGGAGAAGATGTCCTCACTGGGACTCAACACCCCTCCCTATAATTGGATCCTGGACTTCCTAATTGAAAGACCACAGAGTGTCCAGGTCAGTAGCAGAATGTCAAGCACCATCACACTGAGCATTGGCACACCTCAGGCCTGTGTACTTAGCCCACTCCTGTTCAAGCTACTGACCCACGAACACACCGCACCGCCAGTTTAACTCCAAGAGTGCCATTAAGTTTGCAGATGACACATTTGTAGCTGGCCTCATCGCAACTCCAGAGAAGAGGTGGAAAATCCTGTGAAATGGTGCAAGAGTAGCAATCTAAGTCTCAACATGGACTAGACAAAGGAGATGATCATGGACTTCAGGAGAAAGAATGACCACCCTCCACTATACATTAACACTCTGTAGTGGAGAGAGTGAGTGAGAGAGAGAGAGAGAGAGAGAGAGAGAGAGAGAGAGAGAGAGAGAGAGAGAGAGAGAGAGAGAGCACCAAGTTCCTTGGAGTTCACTTAACTAGTGACCTATTGTGGACATGCAACATCTCCTCGTTTGTCAGAAAGGAGCAACTGCGACTGCACTTCCTGAGAAGACTGAAGTAGGCAAGGCTACTGGCCATCATTAAGCCAACGTTCTATAGGAGCTCTATCAAGCACATCCTGAATGGCTGCATCATAGCATGGTATGGCTGCTGATAGAAATGGATTGGAGGTCAATCCACAGGACCATAAGAGTGGCAGAGAGGATCAGTGGAGTCTCCCTCCCACCAATGCAATCTCCTGGGATCATTGTTTGAAGAGGGTGCACAAAATCATTGAGGACCCCTTCCACGCTGAATATAGCATCTTTCAGCTGCTGTTATCGGGGAAGAGATACAAGAATATCAGAGCCAGCACCACAAGACTGAGGAACAGCTTCTTCCCATGGACAGTGAGAATGATAATAACCAAAGGAACTGCTCTCACTAACCATCTGGTTCTCACTTGTACAAAATAATATTTATCAATATTTATTTATTAGAGATAATATACTTGTCCTACATATGTTTGGTATGTATGTGTGTTGTCTCTGGTTGTGCGTCTGCATGTTTTGCACTGAGGACCGGAGAATGCTGTTTCGTCAGCTTGTACTTGCACAATCAGGTGGCATTAAACTTGACTTGAAATTTAATAATTAATATTTCTCATGTTAGTAATTAAGATATCAGCCTTTGAGCATTATACAAATGCAAGGCAACAAGAACTTGTACATCATAAAAAAAAATGCCACAGTCCAAGTAAAACTTCTGCATAATTATGGCAAATGGAAGACAAATGGAGGACAGTTGGTTCTTGTGGAGCACAGTACAGAGTTATATGACCACATATTTCAGAAGCGGTCATCCCAGATGGAGCTCAAGAAAGGCGGTCAGTGAAAAGATCACCACCAGGACAGGCCAGGCCAGCAGAAAAAATGAGCATGGATTTCATTCTAAAGCTATTTATTTATGTGTAGACACATTTCTGAATCCAGCCAGAGCAAAAATTATGACCTAAACAGCATAACTATACAAGGAGGGAAGAATAGGGATTCCGAAAATAATATGGGTAAGAAACATGATAATAAGGGAAATAAATGTGTTTCCCTGGCCAGACATGAATCTAGTATGACAAATAAAAAGAGGAATAAGGTGTGACAACATAAATTTAAGGAGCTGGCACCATATTAAAGACCAGGACCTCTTAAGACTGCTAGGTCCAGACCATTTCCGGTGCCTTGTGCTAGTATGTATATCAACAGGATAGATTGATGAAGAGATTGTGCAAGACAAAACTGAAAATGCTACTGCGCAATTAAAGTAACAAAAAAAGTGGCCTATTTAAGCTGTCCCTTTCTGTGGTTCCATTCTTAATGGCAGCATAAAATTAAATGCCTGTATTGAGTAAGAATACATTTCAACTCTGCAAATTAATTGCATCATTATGTCATAAAAAGGAAAATATTTGGAGGAACAATGTGGTCCACTTTGAAGATAACTTATGATTTTCAATTATCTAACAAAGCAATTAAAGTGTCTGTGGAAGGAAGATATCAAGAGATACAGACTAATTGCAGAAAAGACAAGCAAGATTTTCCAGCTGAGAAACAAAATGAGAAACAACAGATGTCTTTGCTCCATGCAAACTTTCATCTACCCAAGTTGGTTTAATCCCATAAGCTACAAATATTTGTCTCAACTATCATTTAAGTGAATTACAGTATTTGCCTCAACTAGATTTAATTGTCATGTAATAAAAAGTGTCATATTACACAAAATTGCCTTTTGTCTGCTGCAAGGCAGACAGATTAGCCATCGACTGAAAATACCTGAAGCGCTTCTTACAGTCAGAGAAAGAGAAGCAAAGGAGAGTTCCTCGGTGTCGCCGAGTGTCCGTGGATTCGCCTCCAGCGCTCCCTCAGCCTCCGGAGCCACATAGTCCTAACCATCGGCAGCCCGAGCTCCAGATCCAAACCTTCAATAAGATTAGGAACCTTTCAGTGACCTCAGCACCCTCTCACATCCTGGTTCTGATACCTGGTACCTCTTCAGCCAGTTTTGAACCAGTATCCATGAGTCCCTTGCCTGTTGCGAGTCCCTTGCAGCTGGGTTCCTCTCCTCGAATCACCAACAGCCTGCCACCTGTGTGGTCCTTCAGCCATAGAACTCCTCTCTGGTCCGCTGTCATGGTCATCATCCCGTGGGTTGCCTCCTCTCTTTCTACTTCTCAGTCCTGGGGCGGGGGGGACGACGACTGGTCTGGCTGTTTTCTGGTGCCCTGTGCCAGTCCTCCGCTGCCATGGAGTCTGCAACCCCTTGTGGCTGCTGCCATCATGGATGCAGGATTTTAAATAAAACCACCATTGGCTCCTTTAACAGGCTATTTAAAGCCCATACAGAGCTAATGCCAGTAACCTGGGCCGTTGGACCCTGTGGGAGCACTGTGTCTCTGCTCCCCATTCTCCGTGGGTCTGTACCAGTGGCATCACTGCCGTTACTGCAGCAATTTCATGCAGAAGCAAGTTCCAAATCCTAATCAATCTCTGGTTCAAAAAACAGGTTTCTTCTGAATTCTTTATTGGATTTGTGATGTCCCACTATTTCCTCTTCTTCATCCTTCTCTTACCCCTTTGACTATTTGCCAATCAAATTTGCCAGTCACCCGGATCTAGCTATTGCTTGCTACCTCTTTCCCACCCCTCCCACTTGCCTATTGATTGCTAAGACTCGCTCAACAGAGCAGTGGGTTCTCGGGACTTGAACCATCAATCAACTAATCTATTCACATGAGTGTGAGAGGGCTCGCAAGAGTTCCCTTGGGAACATTGGCATTGTAAATACTGTAATAATTTTGTAATTGTAAAAAGAAGGGTTTGTTCTTCGGATTTGGGAAAACACTGGAGTCTGTCATTTCTCTCTGGATTTAATGAGGAGAAAGCTTGGATTCTCCAAAGTGCGCACATTGCACAAACATTCAGCACGTACATTTTGCCAACAAGGTGAGAATGTCTGTCACAATGGAACAGCTGCAGCCTGTCCTCAAGCAGTAGCAAAAAATTTTGAAGAAATATAAGCCAGGCTAATTGACCAGCTTGCAGTGAAAATGTCTGTTGGAAATCCAGCCGTTGTAGAAGGTGAGCCTGAAGTTAAATCAAATTCGTCAGATACTTTAATGAACTCAGAGTTCTCATTTGACCCAGAGTCAAACACATTTGAAACTTAGTTCTAAAAGTATGAAGACTTATTTGCAGTTGACTTTGCTAAGTTCAATGATGCATGGAAAATAAGGCACTCGACAGCACGAACACTACATAAACTTCACTTTGCCAAAACTTCCCCGTGAGCTCAGCTTCAGGTAACACTTAACATGTTGGTAGAGATATTCGGTGAGCAAACATCACTGTTCAACATCTGCTATCAATGCCTCAAAATGACTAAAAAAGATACCAAAGATTTTGTGACACACGCAGGTATGGTGAATCGACGGTGCAAGCGTTTTAAACTCCCTACGCTGATGGAAGACCACTCTAAGTGTCTAGTCTTTGTAGCGGGAATAGTCGCACCAAGGTACCGACCTCAGAACATGTTTGTTAGCAAAGATTGAGCAGAAGTCAGATATGACTCTTCCAAGATTAACAGCTGAATGCTAATGCTTTATTAATCTGAAACATGACAGCAAAATGGCTGTATTCGGACAGTCAAGTCAGCAGACCCCACAAGGCAAAACAAAAGTGTGACCCACCCAACCAAACCACCCAGCACCTGTTGGAACTGCTATGAGTGGCATTATGATCGTGACTGTCCGTAGAGATGTCAAAGCTGTTGTAAATGCAAGCGCCTGGGGCATAAAGCAGAATGTTTTAGAGCTGGAAGACGGAAAACACCTGATAAGTTCGCTTCACCCGCAAAAGTGAAACCTATCACAGCAATGTTCAAGGTAACCAACACCAAATGCAGGAAATATGTGAAAGTGCACATTAACAGCATCCCAGTGAGGCTTCAAATTGATTCAGGGTCTGCCATTATCCAAATATCAAAGAAAACGTGGAAACTGATTGGTCAACCAGAGGTGACTCCAACTGAAAACATGGCACGTTTCCGTGGTGGGGGGGAATGGTATCCTGGTGTTGCTGGGTTCAGTTGACTGTTCTGTCAGCTTAAATAGCACAGAAGAAAATGGAACGTGTTATCTGGTAAAATGTCTAACTTCGACCTCATGGGTCTTGACTGGATCGAAAGATTGAACCTTCTGGACCAGCCACTCAACGATATTTCCACAAGTTGCAAGTGGCACATATCCCACAAGTAGCAAATACCTCACAAAAATTGCTGGTACAGCTAAAGCAATGCCATGCAACGGAATTTTATGAAGGCCTCGGAAGGTGCACTAAAATGAAGGCGAAACTTTGTCTTCTGCCAAACATGAAACTAACCATCCCATACACAGCACTGCAAGAAGTGGAACAATAATTGGAATGGCTGCAACATGAAGGAGTAATTGCACAGGTCACTACTCATCTTGAGCTGCATCTATTGTATGGTGGAAAAAAAATCGAATGGCTCCATATGCCTGTGCGCTGATTTTTCAACTAGCCTGAATAAAGCATCAATACCCAGTGCTATTGCCAGATGACCTCTTTGATAAGCTGAATATTGGCAAATGCTTTGCGAAAATTTACATAGCAGAAGCTTATCTACAGATGGAGGTTGATGACAAATCCGAGGAATTGCTAACCATCAACAAACACCATGGACTGTTCAGATACACATGTCTACCATTCAGAGTGAGGACTGCTCCAGCTATCTTTCAATAAATTATAGACACAATGCTGAACGATGTTCTGGGAGTTGCAGAGTACCTAGATGACATCCTGGTAATGGGAGAACACGTTCAAGAATTGTTTGATCATCTTGATTGCATTCTGACCTGCATCAAAAACTACAGTTTTCGAGTGTGTCCATAAAAGTACGCATTTTTCATGTAGTCAGTGAAGTATCTTGGTTCCATCATTGATGAACACGGACAACGGACAGATTCACAAAACACTGATGCTATCAAGCGCATGCCTGCACCTACAGATGTGACCATGATATGTTCGTTCCTGGGTCTTATCAGTCATGACAGTTCATTCAATTGAATTAAGTCAATGCTAAACTCAAACTTCTTTTGGTGCACTACGATCCAAACTTGGAAATGCGACACAGTCTGGGATGGGTGCAGTTATTTCTCACGTATTCCCATACAGGGGAGCTGGCTAATGGAGGACCTCAGTTTTCTTCAGGCTGACTTCCAGGCCAAACATTTTGGCAGTTTCCGCAAAACAGGACGTCAAGCGCTGAAGAGCTGGCTCTGAATGGGCAACTAAAGCGGCATCGTCTGCAAAGAGTAGTTCACGGACAAGTTGCTCTTGTGTCTTGGTGTGAGCTTTCAGGCGCCTCAGATTGAAGAGACTGCCATCCATGCGGTACCGGATGTAAACAGCATCTTCATTGTTGAGGTCTTTCATGGCTTGGTTCAGCATCAAGCTGAAGAAGATTGAAAAGAGGGTTGGTGCGAGGACGCAGCCTTGCTTCACGCCATTGTTAATGGAGAAGGGTTCAGAGAGCTCATTGCTGTATCTGACCCGACCTTGTTGGTTTTCGTGCAGTTGGATAACCATGTTGAGGAACTTTGGGGGGCATCCGAGGCGCTCTAGTATTTGCCAAAGCCCTTTCCTGCTCACGGTGTCGAAGGCTTTGGTGAGGTCAACAAAGGTGATGTAGAGTCCTTTGTTTTGTTCTCTGCACTTTTCTTGGAGCTGTCTGAGGGCAAAGACCATATCAGTAGTTCCTCTGTTTGCACGAAAGCCGCACTGTGATTCTGGGAGAACATTCTCGGTGACACTAGCTATTATTCTATTTAGGAGAATCCTATGACTACCAGCCCCCCCACATCTCCATCGGGCACACAAAACTCAAAACGGTCAACCAGTTTACCTATCTCGGCTGCACCATTTCATCAGATGCAAGGATCGACAACGAGATAGACAACAGACTCGCCAAGGCAAATAGCGCCTTTGGAAGACTACACAAAAGAGTCTGGAAAAACAACCAACTGAAAAACCTCACAAAGATTAGCGTATACAGAGCCGTTGTCATACCCACACTCCTGTTTGGCTCCGAATCATGGGTCCTCTACCGGCATCACCTACGGCTCCTAGAACGCTTCCACCAGCGTTGTCTCCGCTCCATCCTCAACATTCATTGGAGCGACTTCATTCCTAACATCGAAGTACTCGAGATGGCAGAGGCCGACAGCATCAAATCCATGCTGTTGAAGATCCAACTGCACTGGGTAGGTCACATCTCCAGAATGGAGGACCATCGCCTTCCCAAGATCGTGTTATATGGCGAGCTCTCCACTGGCCACCATGACAGAGGTGCACCAAAGAAGAGGTACAAGGACTGCTTAAAGAAATCTCTTGGTGCCTGCCACATTGACCACCGCCAGTGGGCTGATGTCGCCTCAAACCGTGCATCTTGGCGCCTCACAGTTCGGCGGGCAGCAACCTCCTTTGAAGAAGACCGCAGAGCCCACCTCACTGACAAAAGACAAAGGAGGAAAAACCCAACACCCAACCCCAACCAACAAATTTTCCCCTGAAACCGCTGCAACCGTGTCTGCCTGTCCCGCATCGGACTTGTCAGCCACAAACAAGCCTGCAGCTGACGTGGACATTTACCCCTCCATAAATCTTCGTCCACGAAGCCAAGCCAAAAAAAAAATTCCCATACACAGCACGCTAATAGCAGCAGAGCATAACTATGGACAAATTGAAAAGGAAACTCTAGCAATAATTTTTTAGTGAAGAAATTCCATAAAATATTCTATGGATGGCAATTCACTCTTCTGACAGATCACAAACTGCTCCTACCAGTATGTGGTTCAAAGAAAGGAATTCTAATTTACATGGCAAGGTCTGCAAAGATGGGCAACCATGCTACTTGGGTATGACTTCAAAATTACATACCTGCTGACCACAAGTATTGGGCATTAGCGAGCAGGAAACAAAGTGTGAAGATATTCTTGTCACAGACGTCAAACAGGTATTCAAAAATGATATTAACTTACTGCCAATCACAGTGGAAAGAGTCAGACAAGCAATGAGCGAATATGACCTCCTACAAGAGATAAGGCATTATCATCATTCAGGATGGTCAAGAACTTGTCCACGAGTGGAAATCCAGCCATTCTTCAAAAGATGAGAATCACTAATCATTAATAGCTGTCGTTTGTTTGCAGAAAGGATTGATTCCCAAAGATCTGCAATCTACAATCCTCAAATCCTGGAACAAATCGAGGGAAAGGACTTGCATGAAGCTATGTTTATTGGCCTTTGATTGATGACCAGATTAAACAACTGACACGGTCATGTATACAATGTGCCTCAGCTGCAAAATTCCCGTTAGGACAAATCTACATTCTTGGCCTCAACCAAGCGGGCCATGGAATCATTTTCATATTGACTCTGCAAGACCAATTAATGGGGAGTACTCCCTAATCCTAGAGGACACATACTCCAAATGGCCTGATACATCAAAGAAGTCCGACCAATTACATCGGCTACAATCATGGAACTCAAATCCATATTCAATCGTTTTGGTTCTCCTGTAACATTAGTTTCAGACAATGGGACACAATTCACTACAGCCGGCTTCGATTTTTTTTGCAACCAATATGGCATCATGCATATTCGCTCACCTTCATATCAACCTCAGTCCAATGGTCAAGCAAAAAGTTTTGTGGATTCGTTCAAATGAGCTCTGAACAAGGCCAAGGGGGAGGGTCCAATGGAGGAAATCCCGCAGACATTCTTGTTAAATTACAGAACCACTCCAAACCCACGAACTCCAACTTCACCTGCTGAAAACCTCTTTGGTAGGAAAGTATGAGCACTATATGACATCATGTTTCCACAAAGACCAGAATCTGGACCAAAAGATTATGAAATGGAACAACAGTACAATTGTCACCATGGGTCCAAAGAAAGCACATTTCACGATGATGAACTTTGTTAGTGCGGAAATACAGAGATAAATCGGAAGTATGGCTGCTGGGGAGAATCCTAAGAAAAACTGGAGATGTTCTCTACCATGTACAAGTTGGACCAGACAGATGGACCAGACATGCCAACCAGTTGTGACCAAGAGAATGCAACCTCACTGAAACAAGACCTGCACAATCAGCCTGGATGCCCTGTTGGAAACATTTGAACTTCAGAAACCAATGAACCACCAATCACACCCTCCACATAGAAATAACCCTATACTCTCTACATCACTAAAACCTGTAAGAAGTCTCAAGACCAGTGAAGCCCTTCCAAATGGATCCCTGACTCCACTCATATGGGTAACTAGCTTAAAGAGGGAGGTGCTAGGACGCCCTAAACAGAGCCACCCTACCACTGCCAGGAGTGGGTAATACGGTTCTCAGGACTTGAGCCATCAATCAACTAATCTAGTCATACGTGTGTGAGAGTGCTCACGAGAACTATAAATAGTTCTCTAATTGTTTAAATGAAGGGTTCATTCTTTGGATTTGGGAAATCACTGGAGTCTTGTCATTTTTCTCTGGGTCTAACAAGGCGGAAGTTTGTATTCCACACAACTCGTGCATAGCACAAGCATTCGGCACATTTACAACATTGATACAGGCTGTCTACATTCGACTCTTTTAGACCAGATGAAGAGCCTTGTCCCAAAACACAAATTGTCCATTTACTTCAATAGATGCTGCTCGGTCTGCTGAGTTCCTGCAGCAGCTCAGTTTTGCTTCAGATTCCAGCGCTTGCAGTCTCTTGAGTCTCCATTTATATCTTTATTCAATGTACTAAATGTTTTTTTGATTTGGACAAATAAAACTTTCAGTCTTAGATTTGCAATTAAGAACTGCTCTGGAGTCATCTGCTGTTTCTAGAAAAAAAATTGCAAACTTCTCCATGATTTGTTTTCAGCCATTTCCCAGCATTACCAGTTAAAGATCTGATTTAAATTGTATACGACAACTCTATGATCCTTGAAAGTACTCAACTTGTGGAAATAGTTTTTCTCAGTCCACTCTATCAGATCCCCTCAATACCAGAAACACAAATTACATAATTCCTTATGCATTCAATCCCAAGTAATACAACAGTAATTTGCATAATCAATCTTCCTAATTTTAACCCTTGGAGACCAGTAAATCCATTCAACAACTGGGGCCAGATGGCACGTAGCTTGCCACCAATGTTTAAACTACACTTTTCCCAGATCAAGATGATGGTACTTACCCCATCATAATATTTAAGTGCAGTCATATGATTCTTTGAAATTGTCATGCTCCCAGAGCGTGGATGAATAAACAAGATACCTTCGGTTAAGATGAAGAGTTTACCTACAATCAAGAAAATTTTAATTTATTTTAATTTGGAGATAGCACGGTAACAGGCCTTTCCAGCCCACAAGTCTGCGCTGCCCATTTACACCCATGTGACCAATTAATCCCGCATGTTTTAGGAATACATGAATTATCACAATTTCTTAATTTAATAAAAAATTACTACTCAGAACTAGATTCACATTCATCTTTTAAGAAGTGTCATCACACATTTTACACAAAATATCCAAGGGAACTATTTATATGGATTTTCAAAACCAGTGTAAATAAAACATTGTAAAACAGGTTTAAAATGAGGGAATGGAGGTAAAAGGGCAGAGATATTGGGACCAGAAATTCAGAACTTAGTGCTTAATCATCCAAAGTCAATTATTCAAGAACAGGGAGAAGAAAATCATACATCCATAAAAAGCTAAAATTGGAGGAATGGAGAAGATACAAGGAGGTGAGGTCATGGAGGAAAGAGAGCACAGATGGAATAAAAGCCAATATGCATCACTACCTACAAGAGTTACATATTCAGAGAGGGTGTCTTGATTATAAATGGAAATAAGGGATTAAATCCAAAATTTATGACCAAGACAATAAAAGGCATTCTAGAATTCCAAACCATGGATGAATTAGGAATGTCATCTCGGAGAACAGTATAGCACAGTACAGGAATGTTGTGGCGACTATATGATCCTTCTCCACATTAAATAACCTTTCCCTCCCTCACAGCCCAAAACCCTCCATTTTTATTACATCCATGTACCATCACGAGTCTTTTAAATATGGGAATAAAACCTACCTCTGAAGTCTCCTCTAAATTTTCCTCCACTGACCTTAAATAAATATCCTCTGTTTATTGACCATTACCCTGGAAAAACATGTTGACTTTCACCCTACGATGCATCTCAAGTTAAACTGAAACACACACAGAAAGGCTTGAGCAACTCAGCCAGTCTCGTAGCTTCCATCGGAGGTAAAGATATATTACCAATATTTTGGACCCAAGCCTTTCTTCAAGAAATAAGCAAAGTACAGGAAGCGTCAGAATAACCAGTAGCCGGGCAAGTGGAAGAGTCCAGACCAAAAAAGGTCTTAATTGGAAATGATAAAGAGGAAAGGTGAGAATTGATTTCAGCTCTGAGAAAGGAGTCAGCGAGAAGAGACAGAGCTGAGGGGGGGGGGGGGGGGGGGAAGGCGACGGGGGAAGAAGAAGGGGGCACTTAAAGGAATCTGGAGAAGTCAATGTTAATGACATCTGATTGGAGTGGGCTCCGGAACGGGTCTGCAAACGTATTGGTCCACCCATCCACTTCTTCATCTAAGTCATTTATAAAAATTACAAAGTTCAGATGCTCCAAAACAGATGCCTGTGGAACACCACTAATCACCGACGTCCAGTCAGAATATGTTCCACCTGCTACCACCTTCTTCAGGCAAGCCCGTTCAAAATACACTCAGCCAAGGTTTCATGGATCTCATGTCTCATTACTTTCTGAATAAGCCTACCAATGTGCTCTATTCACCACCCTATCTTCATTAATTTCTCTTGTCATCTCCTTCAAATGTTGAATTAGGCTCGTGAGGCATGACTTGCCCTTCACAAAGCCAAGCTGACAATCCCTGCTGAGTAGTTCAAATACTTTTTTCTTTTAGATTTCCAGTGCTTTTCATTTACACAAATCAATTAAGTTACCTTCCTCTGGTCTGGCAACTGAACTGCCAGAATAAAGATAAGCAAAGTCTCCACCGATGAGCAAGGTGCCAAGAAAATTATCTTCCACCTGAAAATAAAAAAGGATTTTAGAACACCATTCAATTTACATCATTGTCCTTGGTCCCAGGTCTATGACAAAAAAATATGCTTTTTTTCACATGTCCTGTTTGAATTTATGTTTCAAGTGAACCCAAGTTACTTAAGTTTTCAAATAATTTTGCAACATTACTGTCATATCTGAATTGTAAAATTATAACAACCTCATCTGGCTGATTGGTTTGGTCTATATTTTTCAAATTTTTCATACACTTGCCCTCTTGGTTGATGAAACTGTTGTAATGTTTCTCACAAATTATACAATTTGTAAATAATTTCAGCTAAGGAATTAAATGTAGTAAAAATACAGAAAAGTACTTTTATATTAGCAAGTTCAAGAGCATTTCAGCCCAAGTTAACTTATAACTCTAGTTCAGCCCAGCGAGACATTCTATTTATGATTACACTTTCAAAGGGAGCTCAATGCACCCCCTTGAATGAAACTACTTTAAAAATGTTCACTGTGGCAAAATACTGCAGATCATATCCATTGTTACTGCATAACTACATTGAAAACCAAAGAATCATTCCTTAAAAATGCATGCATTTGTAAAGAAACTGGCCTACTGCAATAGTTTTCTGCCATTTTTAAAAAATCTACAAAATCAAGATTAAATTATATCAATATAAAATGGACAGAATAATAAAATAAATTGTGATTGTGGCATTTAATTATTCTGAATAAATAGTTGAAAGCTGCAAGAACTTCCAGTTTGAAGGCACTGGGATACAAAAAACCAAATTCAAGTCGAATACAGGCCATTTTGGCCCACGAGTCCATGCCACCCAATTTACACCACATTAACCTACGCCTCCCGGAACATTTTTGAACGGTGGGAGGAAACCAGAGCCCCTGGAGAAAATCCACGCAGACACAGAAGAACATACAAACTCCTTACAGACAACACAGGATTTGAACCCTGCTCCCAATCGCTGGCGCTATAAAGGCATTGCACTAACCATGCCACCCTCCTGAAATCTGTTCGTGTGCAGTTTGCACATTCTCTTCAAGAATGCCTGGATTTTATCTGGGTGCTCTGGTTGATTTCCACATCCTAAAACATGTGGGGTGTTAGATTAAATTCTCTAAATTACCCACGTCCAGCTGAGCGGAAGAGTTTTGGGTGGGTAGTGAGGGTGTTGGGAGAAGTTCATGAGAATAAGAGTAAATTAAAATGGGTCATGACAGGATTATTGTAAATATTGGTGGCAGTAGGGCCTGGTTGTTTGCTGTATCCATGTCTATATTGTGCAATTAATGGGTAAGCAGCATTGCTCAATGCAAAAGAAATATGATCTTGGAAACAAAAATAAGCACCTACTGAACGTAGACAAACAATGCGCATTGGTGATGTTTATTCTTATTTGTGCAGTTTCTTGCAGCAATAAAAGAGTTGATAGAAACCCCAGATGCAATCACGCTTTAAAATTAAAAGTTCTATCCTGCACAAAATAGGTCCTGACTGCGTTTCATAATAGATTTTAAATGACTACTTAATCTCATTTAGTTAAACATACACAAAAACAACTGAAGTTTCAGGACTGGCAAATATGCATTTCAGTGGTTCATAATGCTGCCGAAGATCTACAATGTAATTATCTTCAGGTAATGAGATGGGACAAATTTATTGTAGCACATAGTTTATGGAATTACTGATTGTATGTTTTAAGTAAACATTGAATTTGGTATAAATATTTGGACCTATTCAATGGACAACCACAAAAATTGAAATAACCATGAAATGAGAAACTTAAATTTCTGCAAAATATGGAAAATGGCAAACAAATAACTTGGTTATTTTTTTATAGTCAGAAATGAAAAGAAAAATCCTACCTAGTTTGAAAACACTAAGATTCTGAAATCATTTTAGAATAATTTTTTCTAGTCTTTCTTCAACTGTTTAACTGTGACCAACTTAGACCAACTGTGGCCTTGTTTAACTGTGACTAACTGTGACCAACTTAGTCCAACTGTGGCCTTGTTTAACTGTGACTAACTGTGACCAACTTAGACCAACTGTGGCCTTGTTTAACTGTGACTAACTGTGACCAACTTAGACCAACTGTGGCCTTGTTTAACTGTGATCAACTGTGGCCTTGTTTAACTGTGACCAACTTAGACCAACTGTGGCCTTTAACTGTGACCAACTGTAGCCTTGTTTAACTGTGACCAACTTAGACCAACTGTGGCCTTGTTTAACTGTGACTAACTGTGACCAACTTAGACCAACTGTGGCCTTGTTTAACTGTGATCAACTGTGGCCTTGTTTAACGGTGACCAACTTAGACCAACTGTGGCCTTTAACTGTGACCAACTGTGGCCTTGTTTAACTGTGACCAACTTAGACCAACTGTGGCCTTGTTTAACTCATGCTGGCAAGTTGAGCAGCATGGAGATTCAAGTTTACAAAAAGAGATCTGAAAAATTCACAGCATTACAAGGACATAACATCTCAAAAAAAATCCATCCATTATTCTTGATACTGTTCACAAATGAAATCTGTTATATCAATGTCACTGCAAGATCAAAAAAAGGATTCATTCAGTTGATAACTAAGCTCATAAAAACAAAGCCAAAAGATGTACCTTTAGTATCTGCTGTACTTCCTCAGAAAGTTTCACCTCAGCATCTTCAACCTTGATAAGAAAGACAATTTTAGTTTGAACTATCTCAATCTTACTCTCTTGTATCTTGCCAGAAATTCTATTTTATCTAAATGAAAAAAAGGGTTGACTTTGGTAAGGCACAAGAGACTTCTGGTGCTGGAATACAGAGCACAAAACAACCTGCTCAAGGAACTCTACAAATCAAACAGCATTAGGGGTGGGAATGGAATGTAATTTCAATGCTGGGTTTATAACCCTAAATGTTGACAATTCACCCCTGATGCTACTCAACCTTCCGAGTTCCTCCAGTAGATTATTTTTTTGATGGTAATAGAAAGGTACAAACTTCAACACCCAACCACCACAAAGTTCATTCTTAGCTTCTATCAAGATGGTATTTTGAATTGGGTTTTTGACTTCAAAAGCTAAGGTAAAAGAGCAAAGCATTCTGTTAACTTTCACTTAGAAAGATTTGCTCTCGCCACAAAAGGAAAGCGTATTGTTGAGAAAAATGAAACAAAAAAAGTTCTCATGAGATTCCTTTATGGTAATCTATATTTGAGATAAAAGAAGAAATCTTCTGCTGAATTAAAATGACATAATTACTGGACATGGGCTTGGAGGAAGCACCTATACTAAAGAATCTGAGTAGGTAGGTGCACCATACTTACACAGAACTGACTGGGACTGAAAAACACAAGGTCAGGTGAAACTGCAGCAATCCGCAAATTATCCGAGACTCTCATTTGCACAAAACAATATTTATTTTTGAGAGATAAAATACTTGCTTATGTATTATTTGACTATATGTATGTTATGTCTGGTTGTGTGTTTGCATGTTTTGCACCAAGGAACAGAGACGGCGGAGAATGCTGTTTCATCAGGTTGTAATTGTACAATCAGATGACAATAAACTAGACAACAGAAGTATTGTAATAAAAGACTTTCTTCAACAGTTGTTTAGTTTTCAGTGCCAATTATTTTTTAAAATGCAAACATTTCATTTGTTGTCTCATCCCAATTTACAACATTCAAAATATTTGAAAATATTGCAAGCTGATAAATGGTAGAATAAACAAAAATACAGAATTCAAATATGAACAGTATTGTATCAGTTTCTACAAAGCTTACAGGATCTGGACACTGAAATCTGCCTATTTAGTATCCATTGACATGCAAACATATAGGATCGCAAGGCAACTTGAGAATGCATTTTGGAGTCATTGACATAGGGTTTAGATGAAATATTGGTTTGACCAAATCAAGATGGGAAGTAAGACACCCAAAGAAGCTTGCTGGGCTTGCTTACATGCTGGTATAGTGGAACATTAGGCCGAGACTCACTCAATGAACTTCTGATTCAGATTTTCATCATTTACAGTTCTCCGTCACCACCCCCCCCTCCCCCCCACCCCCACCACCACCACAAATTTCATACAAGTGGTCCCAGCTAGAAATGAATGTAAATTTGGTTTGTTGGCTCCAAGTGATTGAATCAGAATTTAGATAAGGCTTTGAACATAGAAGTTGTTTACAGGCTATTGATGAAAAAAAGATAGAGGAACTTCAAGCAACCCTTGAGCATGTTAGATATTTAAATCAAATCCGTAAATGGTTATATGGTTATATGGTTAAATGACTACATCTCGGTCTCCAGTCCATTTTCCCAATATCCAGATTGCTTTGTTCACTTAGCATCATAGAAAATGTCATCTGATTGACCAGAAGGAGCAGGATAAAGAGGAATAAAGAAAAAGAGTTCCTAGCACTGAATTTACAAAATTATATGTTCACTACTAATCAGAAATGTAATTAGATCAGCCAAATTGAAACTGGCTAAAGTCCAGAAGCAGATATTCAGCAATCTGGAGGTCTGTGACTAGTGGTGTCCCTCAGGTAGTGGTGCTGGGTCCATAAGTGTTTGCCATCTATATCAACAATCTGGATGATAATGTGGTAAATTGGATCAACAAATTTGCAGATGGCACTAAGATTGGGGGCTGCAGTTGGCAGTGAGGAAGGCTCTCAAAAATTGCAGCTGGATCTGGACCAACTAGTAAAATGAGCTGTAAATAAAAGACGGTAAACAGAGGGGAACTGCAGACCACAGCAGAACAGGGAATACAGCTACATAAATCCTTGAAAGCGTCATCACAGGTTGATAGGGATTGCAAAGAAAGCTTCTGGCACCATGACCTTGATAAATCAAAGCCGTGATTACAAGATTTGGGAGGTGATGTTGAAGCCAAATTGGGAGAATTGTGAGCAGCTTTGGTTGCCTACCCACAGGATAAGATTGAAAGAATGCAGAGAAAAAATTTACAAGAATATTTTTGGGACTTGAAGAAGTGAGTTATAGGGAAAAGATGAATAGATTATGATTTTATTTCTTGGAGCATTGAAGAATGAAGGGAGATTTTAAAGTGGTATATAACATTATGAAAGGTATAGATAGGGAAAATGCAAACAAGCTTTTTCCACGGAGGTTGGATAAGACAAGAACAAGAGGACGTGAGTTAAAGGTGAAAGGGATAAATGGAACTTCAACAACATTCATAAAGTTAAATACCATCCAGAAGAAATCAAATACTTGATTGGCATCCTACCCAATACCAGAAACATTACTCCATCTACTAACTCACCATGACTGCATTGTGTATCACCCACAGGATGCATTGCAGCAATTTATTAAA
Organism: Narcine bancroftii; assembly: GCF_036971445.1. NCBI lineage: Eukaryota > Metazoa > Chordata > Chondrichthyes > Torpediniformes > Narcinidae > Narcine > Narcine bancroftii. Next base: position 15,178,566 of record NC_091471.1, read on the forward strand.
GGTTCTTTGAAAGGACCTCTCAATCCTATGAATTCCAACACTGGAAGAACAAGGAGAGCAATCCTATGGGGTCATCCTTTCCTGCCCATGGCTTCGCCAACCACTCACCAGTCTTAGTCATGCCATTATTGTTCAATGGATTTTGGGTCAAAATCCTACAACTTGAAAAAGCTGCATGGGAACAACACTGACTGAAGCAGTTAAAAAGAACTCACCACCACCTTGGTAACATAGGCTATTACTGTTTGTTTTGATTGCAATTCGCACATAGGTGAGTAAACAAAGAGAAACACAATCAAGACAGCAAGTGGTAAATGGGACTCTGGAACTACACTATTGTTCACGTAATCAACAATGAAGGATTCTGACATAAATTGTACAATTTTTACATTTACAGTTTACACTAAATTTGAAATCCATAACCTTGCAAAATAGATGTACAATTCTCAAATGAATTTCAACACTTCTATGTGAGGAATTAAAATTTCCCATGTAAAACCAGGTTACAAATTATTTGGAAGCAAAGAATATAAAATGATAAAAGACTTCTGAGGAAACAAATATACAAATCATCACAAGGAACAACATCAGTTACCAAAGCCCTAATCGATAACCAAGGGACATATAAATTTCTGAGACGACAAGTGGAGACACAATGCTAAGTAGGAATTTTGGGTCAGATTCCTCCCACTTTCAATAATGAACTAGTAATTAGATGAATTGGTTGCCACAAAATGCTTGTTTTGTAGGTGATTGGTCAGAAAGTCAGAAGTTGATGAACAGGGGAGAGAAGATTATGTAGACTAAATGGGGAAATGGAATTGATGGTTTTGCTTTGAAAGCTGGAATAGTCTTGATGGTCTCAGTTCCTCTATCATCACATGGAAGTATGCCTTATCAACCTACCTTTCCTCCTTCAGAATCCAAGGACTACTTTCAAAGATCCTACTATTTATGTTATATATATATATAATATATATATATATATATATATATTCTGGTTTACAAATTCATACAAAATACATCCCTCACATTTTCCACGATGAAATGCCATCCGCTTTTTGGTTTTGTTTATCTTACCAACATAATTCTGTAGACCCTCTGTAGACATTTCTCATTATCAAAAAAAAACTACCAATTTTGTGTTCTCTGCAGACCTCCAACATTGAGATTACAAATACACATTAACAAACACAAGTCCAAACAATTGTCTTTGACGTACCCTACAGGCTTTAATTTGTCTTCATATATTCATGGAGGCTTTAACAAAAGTGAACATGGGATTTTCTCTCAAAAATGTTGGGAACTATTGTAGAGTGCACTACAATCACTTACCATCCAAGAAACATAACGGGGCACGGTGGCTGAGAGAATCACATAACTGTTGTCTGCATACACAGTGCCATCTACAGAGGAGCAAATAAAACAACAGTTTGTTAGTTTCTCAAATTGCCCAAAGTAGCAATGTTACAGCCAATAGAATGATAGGAATAGTGACAGCATGGATACATGATTGACTTGGCAAGAAAGCATAGACAAGCAGAATGGACATGGCAGTGATCACTTTAAACATAAATTCATAACTGAATCCCAGAATGCAGCAATCATTAAGATAATAACAAACCTCAAGGACAACCAAACTGGTAAAACAGGCAGGCAGAAAGCAGTAATAATTGAATAGAGTTTAACATTGGGACCAATAGCAAAGAAGAGCTATTTGGACCCAATCGGGACCCTAGCTCCTCCCATGTAGCACTGCATACAAATGTTTTTGAATTAATAAGAGTTGCTTTTCCCTTTGCATAAACCACAGTTTGGGTGGAGATATTTCTCAAACTCCAATTCTCTTTTCTTAAAACAATTTCCAACTGATTAGTAACCTTTTTGTCAAAGGAAGTGTCCTTTGGTAACCCATCAAAAGCCTCTCATTGTTTCTACATTGATTAAATCTTCCCTTACCCTCCATTTATCAAAAGAAAACCAAAGCTGAGCCACTCGCTAGCTCCTTGCAATGAAAGCTCTCACATTATCTTATGACACTCTCAGCGCAATCCTATCAATCCTCTCTCATCACTTATTTCTCTATAAACTGTTTTTTCTACATTTGCCCATCAATTCTAGACTAATTTTCCTACCATTAGTAACAGTCAGAAGAATTTTATAACAAATTAAGTAACCAGCCAGCACCACTTTAGAATGTGGGAGAAAATTTGAGCAATTGAAGAAATCTATTCAATCACAGAGGTTCAACAGAGAAAGTACAAAAGATCACTAGAACCATGAAGCCAGAGGAATATCTTTTACATCTTTCAGGTCACCACAGAGCTCCTTTTCATTTCCCTATTCAAAGTGAAACACTAGACAGCCAGTCCTCTCCTCATGAGCTACCATGGGCACTGTTGGGGATCCACACGGCACCCAAGGAAGTCCTCAACACCTCTTTGGCTGAAATCGTCTACTGAGCTCACTGGTGGTCCTGGGGGAATTTGTACCATCCCCAGGTGGACAGCAGGATGACTGAGCAGCTTTCCTCTGCAGGCTGAGGGAAGAGTCAATAACCTGGCCCCGACTCCACCTTTCAGGCACGGACACGCGAAGATCAAAGACCTGCAGGATGGTGAGTATTTTTTCATTCGCAGGGGTCCACATCGTCCACCGCTACAGAGGCCATATGAGGGTCCGTTCCAGGTTGTCGATAACAACGGAGTCACATCAGAGCTAGAGGTTGGAGGCAAGATGGAGGTCTTCGCAATGGACAGGCTAAAGCCAGCACACCTGGACCCAGCGCGCCTGGATAAGACACCAGCAGCACGCGAGAGGCAGGCCACTGAAGCCTGTAGAAACTCTGCCTCTAGGCACCAAGGACAATAGCACTGGTTCTATGGTGGGGGGGAAGGTCATGTGGTGGCACGCTGCTGCGGCGATCTAGCCGACGCTCTGGGCGGCAAGCGCAACTAAAGGCCTGCAGTCCTCGCAGCGGCACTGGTCCAAACAAGCGAACCACAGGGTGGACGGCAAGGGCAGATTAAAGGCCTCCGACCCCAAAATGGCAATGCCCTTGCTGCAAAGCCAACAATCAGGTACAGCGCGTGGGGAAGAAGGGATTGTTGTGTAACCTGCTTTTGTTATGTGGGTGGTGACGTGAGAAAAAGGGGGAAATGGCGGGAAGGCGGCAAGTATAAAAGTCGGGTCTGAGTCACTAATAAAACAGAGCTTAACCTGACAATCCTACATGTGTGTGAGTGAGTGAGTGAGTGTGTCTCTCTCTTCCTTCAAGTAGCGCGTGGCTACAATTTCATACATGCAGTAACTATAATTATTATAATATCAAAAAACAAATTGATTACATATATGATGGTTTTCATCTCACCCCAAAAAGCCTCTTCCTCCCACCTAACCACCCCACTCAAAGAAACAATATACAAAGTAAAAATATACAATTTTATAAGTATAAAAAGGAAGTAAATACAGAGAAAGATGTCCAGTACAAATCCAGATCCAACAAACATACAGAGGAGACTCCCATGGGTCTAGAGGCGTAAGAATTATATCTTTACAAATTTAATCCCATTATTTGGGATTAATCCCAAATTTGTAAAAATATAGGGTACTTATTCCTTAAATTCTAAATGATTTCATTTTTAAAGGAATACAACTTTGAATTTCAGCATGCCACATTGGTATAATCAGATATATCTGATTTCGAAGTAAATGCAATACATATCCTTTCTACCGCTAATTAACAAATTCCAATTGATAAATTAATCTTTTTAATTTAGGTCTTGTTCCTTCAATATTTCCTAATAAGAATAAAACAGGACTTTGCAGAAAGCAATTTCTATAACTTGTTCCAATAAATTATGCAGAGCCGGCCAGAAGGGCCTTACATTAGGACAAGACCACAATGATGCTACGTCTTCATCACACCAAAAACATTGGTCTCTTAAATCTGATTTCAATCTATTCAACTTCTGTGGTGTAAGATATAATTGAGGTAAAAAAATTGTATTGAACTAATTTATAATCTTACATATTTATTTATTTCCTTGGTGGAGCTTTTTTTTGCCAATTGCTTGAGTTTGCTGTTGATTGAATCCTGGATAATGGGGATTCTATTGTATATAGTAAATGGCAGGACTCTCAAGAGTACTGATTTACAGAGCGTCCATATCTCCCTGAAAGTGGAGAGAAATATGAAAAGGATAGCTAGGTGCATAGATACTTTTTCCAGGGTGTAAATTTTAAATACAAGGGGAAGAAGTTTATGGTGAGAATGGAAAAGTTTGAAGGACATACAAACTTGTTTTTATACAGCTGAGTCATAGCTGCCTGGAACAGGCTGCCACGGTGAGTGGGGGAAGCAGATGCAATAGCAACATTTAAGAGCCATTTACACGTGAATACGCAGAGGATGGATGAAGGTTTTGTTTAAATTGGAATAATGGTCCGTATAGATATTGTGGACTGAAGGGCCTGTTCCTGTGATGTACTGTTCTATTCCACTCAATACCTCTCATTACATATTCATCCTTCAGATACTGGTAATTTCTGGCAAGGGCAGCATTTGTTGACTATCTTAGAGCACCTGAGCCATATCAGAAGGCTGATCCACATGAAATACACTGCTCGGTCCAGAGTCACTTGGACTTCCTCCTTTGAAGGATATTAGTGAAACAGTTGAGTTTGAAAAGCAATCTAATTGCCTTGTGATCATCATAATTAATGACTATTTTATTAAAATTCCAAATTAACGATTTCAATTCCCCAGCTCTCAGAAAAGGATTCGCACCAGTTTCATCATGACCACAATTCTTCCAAACTGTGGAACGAGAAATTCTTACCCTTTTCTTTCAGAAGCACTTTGGATTCAAGGAATGATTCAGAGAAAACTATGGATCCTAGAGAGCCTTTTCCTCCTTTCAAATCTGGAATGTCATAAACAGTCATTGATGCCTGCAATACAAGTTTTAAAAAAAGGACTCAGCTGTGCAATTTCAATTCAAGGTTACAGTGGAGCACAATTTAATAAATAAAATGACAGCTTGAAGCTCTTATTTGCTGTGTACAGAGACAGAGAATTCAGAACTCACAGTTTTGATGAGGAATTTGCTTAAATGGCTATCCATTGAGATGATTCTAGAGAGAAAGGATATAAAAAGTAGTTGGCAATTATTTTTTTGTAATTTAACTTTAGAAACTTGCCTCCAAACTTTCTTTGAGGAAAGCAGAATTAAATGTGAATACAATACTGGCTTGCCATAACTGATGAAACATTCCACCACAAAAATTTAAGCTGATTTATTGTCACTTATTTAGACAACTCTTCCTGACCCATGTACACAGCAATACTGCACATGATAGCATGTGGCTGTTCACTTGCAACACTCTGCCTCAGCTGCTTTACCAGACAGATGCAAATACTTCCTTGAACGCTAACATTGGTGTTGGAATGGATTAGACGAGTTATCAACCCTACAATGATCAGCCATAAAATATAACCTATGCTTCTTCAGTGAAATGCAATCACACATCATGGTGACCACTGTATAGCTAAAATTACAGAGCAAATTACAGAGGTTTTCCAGCCAAAGCACGGAAATAATACTCACCTCCCCTGGCTATTCACAGCTTCAATCAGAAAGGACAACTTTGATCTATTGGAACAATGTGAGAGTTAACGATATATTTTCATAAAAGAATTCAGTTTTAAAGAAAAAATGCATTGGTGGTACACTGGATTGGCAAAAAGATTTGTAGAAGGCATGAACAAAACTACAAAAATCAAAAGGAGGGCTGGATGTAAAGAATCGTTTTAATATGATGGTCACAAAACATTCTGAAAAGACACATTCTTGGAAAATGCAATTTCAAATATAGTTTAGTTATGCAATTAAACAAATTGTCCAGAGGACTGCAAAATCTTGTGTTCTCGGTGACAAAGGAGAGACTAAGTATTTTTTGTAAGAATCGTAAAGAATACAAATTGGAATAGGGTACACTACAAATTCTTACAGATTAGGCAGCATCCATTTACAAATTGCATCAGAATGCTGACAAAATAATTATCATATAGATCTTAAAAGTTCACAACTACTCCCCCGTGATTTTCCAACAAGTTGCACGATGGGCTAGTTTACAAGCCACAGCCAACATTAAAGAGGATCCAGCTCCTTGTGTCTACTTTGAAAGAATGTAGCATGAAAGGTAAGTGATCATCATTCAGACTTTAATTTATGTGAATTTTATGGAATTAAAAGGATATTCAGAAAGCCCATGAATATGGGAGGTTTATCAAATGAAATTTAAAAAGCAATTCAAGCTGCTGTCTCATCGCCCCAATAATCTGTGTCCAATCCTGAGCTTGGGTGCTATCCATTCGCCCTGTCCACAATATGGATTTCCACCAGTTAAAATTTTCAGCTAAACAGGAAAAACTTCTACAAACTACTACATGAAGAAATGGGTTCAAGAAGCTGATTAGTCCACCTATTTCAAAACGACACATTGTGTCTCAATGCTTTCTCCAAGATCACACTTCTTTCTGTCCAGATTCTTTTGTCCTCATCTGCTTCATTATTTATCGGGAATATACATGAAGAATATAATTTATTAGAAAATATAAAGGTGACATTAACATATGTTCAATTATATGAACAGTTATTTTCTGGAAATTCTTGATTCCATAAAGAAAGCACTATAATTTTTTTTTAAATCAGTTACAGCAACCATGATCAAGGAGGGACACAGTAATTCTACCGACATGCTTTAAGAATAAAGAGCAAAATTAGAGCTGTGAAGTAACTTTATTCCCTCATACCTTAAGACAGCTTTATACTGACCAAGACCATAACAATCCAATGTTGAAAGAAAAACATCTTCAGCAATTTCTTTGGCCTACAAGGAAATAGAATGTATGAACACAACTCATAGACAAAAAGCTGTAAATACTATCTTTGAGCCAATGTTCACTCTTGCATGATTGAGTTTTAACACAGGGCAGAAAAAATGCAAATAGCACAGAATAGACATTTCAGTCAAACCAATCAATCCAAGCATTAATGCTTCTCCAGAACCTTTTCCCGCTTTATTCTATTTTTTTCTAAAATAACTTACAACTTCCTTCTCCCTCATATGCTTACGCAACCTATACTGTACAATTCAACCATTTCTCGTGATGGCAATTTCACATTCTCAATATTTTTGGGAGACAAAGTATCTTTTGAATTCCATGTTTGATAAAGATGGCCATTTAAATTTGATAATGACCAATTACTTAATATGATCATAATTCAAGCATCAGTATCAAGATTTCATTAGATAATCTAAAGTCTAACACATCAAGCAACCTCTGAATATATCCTACATTATTGATGGTAATACTTTTAAAATGTTAAAAATGAGGTTCACTCAGATAAAGCCAATTTTAAAAAGCAGCACAATTTAAAGAGAATCATCGTAACTCCCAAGGCCAGGCTTCCTCCAAACATCAAGCCACTCCCCTTCTATATTTCTACTTTTCTAAAATTTGATATCCTAATTTTTTGCCGTGCAATTTTCACAAGTCTGTTATTAATTGTATGCGTTTTTCATTGTTGCTATTACTTTTCCCGTGTTCACTATTAAACCATGCTCATTTTTTAGTGCTTAAACTATGCGCGTTGCCTAGTGCTGTCCCGACTTTTTCCCCACGTTTGCTACACTGTTTTATTGCCGATCCGATTTTCCCATGGTTGCTGTAAACTGTGCGTGCGTGTGTTGCTACTGTTACCATTTTCCCACATTTGCCTTCTGTAAATAAAATCCCTTACTCCCAAAACTGTACGTCCAGGCTCCTTGCCTTTGAGACCAACCAATCCTGTTTCCTCACTCACACGTAACCACAAATCTGATTTAATAATTGTAACCCAATTCACAGAAAAACAACTTACTATTTTCATGCTGGAAGTTTCCACGTAGCATCGGATACTTGTCAACACTGCTTCTACTACAGCAAAATAAATCTGAGGCAACACCCTGAGAAATAAAGATCATTCAGAGACTTGATTGCTGATTCATGCTGTAGTCTAGGACAGTACCCTCTATCACATTTCCCATAGCCATTTGTTAATTAAAAATGAACAGCCACTTGGTATTGAACAAAAATAACCTCCAGTTTTGCATTGTGAAGTGATGTGAAATTTCTGTATTTGTGGACAATGATGAGTTTTTTTTATTATAAGATCTGAGATTATAGTATGTTAATTAAATATATATTATAGCAAAGCTTGTAAAGAGACACAAGAAACCGACATTGAATAGCTAAATTTATGCAAATTTAACAACAAATTGCATTTCTCTGTCAACATTAGGACAATCACCAAAGAAGCAGCAAATGCAGTTTATGAAAATTTACTGAAGAATTTGATGGCAAGTCTGAGAATGAATTGAGAACATTTGGGAAAAGCCCACCAGGTTTCATGATGTTCAAGAATGAATAATGCTCCATTCGTCATTGAATCTGCAGGCAAACGAACTAAAATCTGGGATCTTCGGGATTATCAATCTCGAGAACATCACAGACCCAGAATATGCATCACCACTCACTTCCCAAAGGACTTCAAAGAAACAAATTCATAATCACAGCCACAACAGAGAAGACAATGGCAGGGTCAGAAAAGCTGTCAGGTAAATATAGCTAAATATAAGAGACCACACAGCCAGAAAAAGATGGGTTCTCTCGTTGAGCTTCGTGAGATTATTTGCTTCAGCTAAGTATGAGGAAATAACAAAATTCCAAATTTTTTTTGGTCATATTGCAATTTGGATGTCGTCTCCAGTATGAATTAACATTCCTATTATAAAGGATGCTGTGGTTAAAAGTGATGATAACACCGGAGAATTTCACATTAAACAATGACAAGCTCATAAAACAAAAAGTCCATGGGTGGATGTGGAGAGCAGAACCGTAGAGCATAGCAGCACAGAAAACAAGCCCAAAGTATTCTTCCTAGTCTCATTGACCTGAACCCAATTTATATCTCTCCAAATCCGTCCCACCCATGTATCTGTCCAAATTGATCTCATCAAATATTAAAATTGAGCCTGCATTCACCATTTCAGCTGACAACTCGCTCCACCCTTCCACCACGTCCTGAGTGAAGAAATTCCCCCAAATGTTCCCCTTTCTCCATTCACCCTTAAACCATGTCTTCCAGTTTGTATCTCACCTACCTTCAGTGGAAAAATGTTGTATACCTCCATCAAATCTCCCCTCATTCTTCTACACTCCAAGGAATAAAGTCCTAACCTTTTTAACCTTTCCCTTTGCTCAGTTCAAGTCCCTGCAATATCCCAGTCAATCTTTTGTGCATTATTTCAATTTTGTTGATAGCTTTCCTGAAGAAAGGCAACCAAAACTGCATATAATTCTCAAGTTTAGCCTCACCAACTTTACCATAACATCCCAATTCTACTCAATATTTTGATTTATGAAGGCCAATGTGCCAAAAGCTCCCTTTCAGACCTTATGCCACTGTCAGGGAATATCCCTGTTTTACCACACTCCTCAGTGCACGACCATTTACTGAGCATGCCCTACTTTGGTTTGTCCTCCCAAAATGCAACAGCTCACACTTCCATCTGCCAATGTGCAGCCCATTATTCCAGCTGGTCCAGGTCACTCTACAAGCTTTGAAAGCGTTCCTCGCTCTCCACTAAACCTCCAAGCTTTGCGTAATTGGCAAGCATGCTGATTCAATTTTACCACGTTATGATCAAGATCACGGACTATGAGGCACAACACTAGTCACAGGTTTCCAGTCAGGGTGGCAATCATTCACTCCCAAACTCTGGCTTCTCCCATAAAGCCGATGTTAATCCAGTCTACCTCCTCTCGATGAATACTGAGAGACTAACTCCCATGTAGGACCTTGTTAAAGGCCTTACTAAAATCCATATAATATCCATAGCCTTTCTTTTATCAATTATCCTGGTCACATCCTCACAAAACTATTTAAGATTAGTTAAACACAATCTACCATGAATAAAGCCATGTTGACAATCCATAATCAGTCCATGACCATCTCTTAAAATTCTTTCTAATAACTTATGTCGGGCTCACCAGCCTATCATTTCCTGGGTTATTTTTGAACTTTTTTAAAAAACAACTGAACAATTTGAGCTACCCTCCAATCCTCTGGCATTTCACTTGTGGCAAAGGACATTTTAAATATCTGCTTGGGCCCCTGCAATTTCTACACTAATGTCCCTCAAGGTCAGAGGCAATACCTTGTCAGGCCCTGAGGATTTATCCACTTTTTTTTGCTTTAAGACAGCAAGCACCTCCTCTTTAATCTGTACATGTTTCATAATCTCATTATTTGTTTGCCTCATTTCCATAGACCCTGTGCCAGTTTCCTGAGTAAATAGAGATGCATTGTAATTTTGGTGCCATCACTGAAACAGGAGCGAGGGACTTGAGTGCCGGGAACTAGCTAGAGATGAGTGCAGTTTAAAAAGGAGTAGAGGGCAAGGGTTAAACAAAACAGTAATAAAGATAAGGGTCAGTGACAAATAAAAAGAATGGCAAGTCAAGCAGAGCACCCAGTATAGGTTTTGGCTCACAAAACTTTGGTTAGCAGAGCAGAGGCTGAGGACAAGCTTGATTCCAGAGAGGCCAGACCAGATAAGATATTTGTATTTAAATTAGGAAGAGTTAATAGAGAAGACAACTAAGGCAGTGGAAAGCACTGATTGCAGGATGTGGAAAATCTGGGATAGCACAATTGTCAGTGGTGACTATATCTGCAGAGGAGCATCTAACTGCAAATCCTGGGAGACCGAGTTAGGGAGCTGGATGAACTCTGGATCATTCGGGAGGCCGAGGCAATAATAGAGAGGAGCTTCAAGAAGCCAGTCCCCAAAAAGTCAGGAGGCAGGTAACTGGGAGATGAAAAGGAAATAAGCAGACAGTTCAGAGCATCCGTTCCCATCAACAATAAGTATAGTGTTTTGGATACTGTTGGAGGCGATGATCTACCAAGGACAAGCTGTGGTGGTCATGTCTCGATGACAGAGGCTTGCCCCTCAGCTCTCCTCCCCCCTTCCCTTCTGAGCCATGGTGATTGTGGACTCGTTGGTTAGACTAGTGGATAGGAGGTTCTGTGGAAGAGATCAAGGCTTCCGGATGGTATGTTGTCTCCCAGGTGCCAGGGTCAGGGATGCCTCTGATCAAGTTCACAGCATTCTGGAGGGTGAGCAGCCAGATGAGGTGGTCCACAAGGGAACCAATGACATAGATAGGAGTAGCGATGAGGATCTGAAGAAGTAATATAGGGAGTTGGGTAAGAAGTTAAAAATCAGGACCTCAAGGGTGGTAATTTGAGGATTGCTGCCTGTGCCACGTGCCATTGAAAAATAAAAGACCATGAATAATATTGACCATCTGTGATAAAGCAAAATTAATTAAAGAAAAAAGTCCTGTAAAATTGCCAAGATCTGTAATTAGCATTGGAACCGGAGAAATTTTAGAACCTCAACAGTGATCTAACCAACTCAGAGGGAAAAAAAAAATCAGAATATGAACAGCTAAAAATGTAAAAACAGATTCTATACATGGATGAACAAGAGGTACAAAAATAAATATTGATCTCTAAATCATTCAGACAGGAATAAGGCAAAGACAGAAATAATTATTTTGCTTGTGTCTTTATAGTAGAAATAGGAATGTACTCCAGAATTTTTAGAAGAAACTAAGAGAGATCACAGAAAGCTTCTTGAAAAATAAGGTTATTATCAGACAAATTTTAATTTTCCAAATATCAACTGCAATTGTGATGATGGAAAGGGCTTGGATGGGGTAAAAGTTGTGTTCAGAAATGTTTTTCCTAAGGAATATCTAGTCAAGGGGAAACACTGGATTTCCTCTTGGGAAATGATGTCAGGCAAGGAGCAAATTGTCAGTTGGGGAGCATTTTCACCGGGGACCATGATTCTTTTAGTTTTTAAATAATTATGGTAGATAGGACTGGTCCACAAGTTGAATCCCAAATTGAAAAGGAGGCAAATGTTACTGTGTTCGACATGAATTTGCAGGTAAAGGGACATCTGATGAGTGGGAGGCTTTTAAGAGATGGGGAGAGTTCAGGGACGGCACATTCATGTTGCAGTGAAGATCAAATCTAGCAGGTGTATAGAATACTGGATAGTTCCACGCGAGCAGGTATATAGAGGCTCTCGTCAAGAAAAAATTGGCAATTAAATGGCAGTTACAGACCCCTGGGATCAAGTAAATCCTCATAGTATAAGGCATATAGGAGTACACTCAAGAATGAAATAAGGAGGGCATAAAAGGGAAATGATGTAGCATCAGTCATATAGCACAGGCCCTTGAACCCACTAAGTCCATGCCAACCACCATGAACCTATCTACAGGAATCAGATATATTTTGGCCTGTAGTCCATGTTTTTGCAATCTATCCTAAGGGAAAGAAGATACATTAAGGGCAAAAGAGTAACTCAGAAAAGAACAGGGCCTCTAACGGATCAGCATTATTACTGATGTATGGAGCCACGGGCGATAGGCGCTGAATATTTCTGTTACCCAAGGAAGTCTGCAGACGCTGGAGTCAAGAAAGACATGGAAGATAGGATCTCTTGAAAGTAAACAATGATATCTTGGAGAGAGTCCAGAGGTGCAGAAGGTCTTAAAATGCATAAAGGTAGACAAATCCCTGGGGCCTGACCAAGTATACAAGGACAAAGTAGGAAGATTGGAAAGAAACTGCAGGAAACCTGCAGTTAATTAGTTCATCGATGGTCATAGGTGATGTGCCATCTAATACTGTGGTTCTTTGAAAGGAAGGCTGTCGAACAAGACTCAGCACCTCGTGAGTTTTTGGAGCTATACTTTGTTTCAGGGGAATTTATAAGTGAAGAAGAGTGAAGCAGAGCCAAGACTCAGTAAGTGGCAAGTGTCAGGAGCTGTATTTTGTTTCAGAAGAGCTTAAAATTGAGGCGGAACAGTGACTGGAGAGAGTTTATGTACAGATAGTGCCAGTAACAAATAAAAAGAGAAGCTTAAGCAGAGCGGCCAGTAAGAGAGTGGCCCAGTGTAGGAGTAGAGAGTTAGAGGCTTTGGCAAGCAAAGGACATGCTATAGGTAAGGCCAAGCAAGATCCTTTCATAATAACCCAAAGTAGCAAAGTAGGTAGGGCAATGGAATGCTCCAATTGCAGGTTGTGGGAATCTGGGAAAGCCCAAGAGTTCTTGATGACTATAGCTGCAAGAGGTTCATTCAGCTGCAGCTCCTTACATAGGGAACTAGAGCTGGAGCTGGATGAACTCCAGATCATTCAGGAGGCAGAGGGTGTGATGGACAGAAGCTATAAGGAGACAGTCACACCGAAGAGGCAAGAGGCAGGTAACTGGGTAACTATTAGGAGACGGAAGAGAATAGACAGTCAGTGCAGAGCAACCCCTGAAATTGTTCCCCTCAGCAATGTATACCCACTTTAGATACTGCTGTGGGGGATGACCTATCTGGGCAAGGTGGCAGCCAGACCAATAGCCCTGTGGTTGGCCCTGAGCCTCAGAAGAAAAGGGTAAAGTCAGACAGAGTCATAGATATAGGGGACTTGATAGTCAGCGGAATTGATAGATTCTGCAGCCACAAAGCTCCAGGATAGTGTGTTACCTCCCGGGTGCTCGAGTCCAGGATATCTCTGTGTGATTTCAGAGGTTGTGGTACATATTGATTCTAATGCTATAGATAGGAGTAGGGTAGAGGTCCTCCAAAATAAGATACAGTCTGGGACCCGTATAATGACTGTTTAAACAGTGAGACTATGGATGTGCTTGCTGCCATCTTTGCTTCAGACGATGTTAGTGAGGGTACTTTATAATAAAAATCTCAATGAAAATCTTTTTTTCAGAGATTTTTTTAGGTTTCACGACTCGACTTGTATGCCGAAATATACCATAGTTACATTGGAGGCAATGCAAAGGAGATTGGCCAGGCTAATTCCTGTTATGAGAGGGTTGTCCAGTAAAAGAGGATTGGCATTTTTCTTGAATTTTAGGAAAATGAGGGGCGACCCGATTCAAACATTCAAGATCTTCAGGGAGCAACTCAAGGTAGATCTTTATCAAAGTGCACAACTTCATTCTTCCTTCATTTTCCAGGTTTTCACCCATTACTCAATATAGAGCTGTTGCAGAATCACAACGTCTTCATCATATGCCTCTCCACTTAAAATGTGAATTGGAACATCTATAGAAGATCAGGCATAAATTCCTGGGAAAAAAAGGAGCAGGCTCAAAGGAATCAACTGTCCATTTTATTAATCAAACATTCCTGAATATATTATTCATGCATTTATTTTATACTTATTATGGTTATGGAGTCAAACTTACAAAAATTCATCATTTTTATGTTGATTGCTGTCTTTGGCTGCAAGAATTTAAAAAATAGTGTTAATTTCATTTTATTATCATCTTTATATAGAAAATTCATTGTTAAAGTATTAAATTACCTATGTAAGGTACATGGGTGTTTCCAAAGAAAAATGTCCTTGAGCATGCCAAAGGTTCTCTAGGGGATGTACATTGCACAACCTGCATGATACAAACAAGATATTCCATAATAACACCTGCAAGTTTGATGTCATAATTAAGATGTTTTGGTATATTATCAGACAAAACTAACATAGCAGCCAGATTTGTGCAACTTGATTGCCTTAAAGTCATGGAGGTAAACAAACAGTCTGCAGATGCCTGAGAACGAAAGTAATATGCAAAATTGCTGGAGGAACGCAGCAGGACATGCAGCATCCACAGAAAGCAATAAACAGTTGAAGTTTTGGACCTGAGCCTTTCTTCAGCTATGCCAAAGATGACCAAATAAGGTTGAGGGGGTGGAAGCATAAGCTTCCAGGTGATATGTGAATGCTCGTCACCTTTATTTGTCGTTCATACCAATGCATTTCATGGTAAAGACAAGATAGTGTTTCTCCAGGACCATGGAGCAGATTTACATAAATAAGTTAAAATAGAAGTTAAAATACAAAGACATATACAATAAAAGTCCACAATACACTATCCATGTATGTTCTGGGAATTCAGGAGCCTCATGGCTTGGGAGAAAAAAAACTATTGCCCTATCTAGATGCAAGGGCCCGAGTGATATGGTACCTCCTACGATATGGCAAAAGGGAGAGAGATTTACATTAGGGGTGTGTGAAGTTCTTCACAATGTTTCTTGTTTTCCACATGCATCGTGTGTTGTAGATATCCGTTATGGTAGGAAGAGGGCCCCTAATGATCTTTTCCACTAACTTCACTGTCCTCAACACGGTCTTATGATCTGAGGTAGTACAGCTTATAAACCAGGCGGCGATGCAATTGCTCAGAATGCTCTCAATACATTCTCTGTAGAATGTAGTGAGGATGGGAGATTAACTTTCCTCAGCCTTCACAGGAAGGAGAGGCACTGCTGGGCTTTCTTGGGTATGGAGCTGGTGTTAAGGGACCAGGTGAGATTCTCCACCAAGTGCACTCCAAGAAACTTGATACTCTTGACGATCTCAATGGTAGAGCTGTCAAGAGTCACTGGAGTGATTCCCCTTGTGTCTTCCTGAAGTCGACAACCATCTCTTTTGTTTTATTAACTTTCAGATACAAGTTGTTGGCTCTGCACCAGTCAGCGACTGCACTTCATCTCTGTGCACTGACTCGTCATTCTTACTACAAGGCCTTCCACGGTTGTGTCGTCAGCAAACTTGATGTAGTTTGAGCTGTGTTTTGCCGCATATTTGTGAACAGCAGTGGACTAAGCACACAGCCCTGGGGAACTCAAGTGTTCAGTGTGATGGGCTTGGAACTGCTTTTTCCGATCCGGACTGCCTGAGAACTCCCTGACAGGAAGTCAAGAATCCAATTGCAGAGGGAGGTGTTTAGACCCAGCAGGCTCCACTTCCCTATCAGGTATGATTGTGTTGAATGCTGAACTTAAGTCAATAAACAGCATTTGAACATACGTGTCTTTATTTTCCAGGTGGGGGAGGGCTAGATGGAGGGCAGTGGCGATGGCATCATCCATAGAGCGGTTGGATTTATATGCAAACTGCAGGGGGATCAGTGAGGAGCTGCATTCCATGAAGGTAGACTTTAGTGTGACAAGGCAGCAGTCATTGAGGCTTCTTCAGCACAGGGACAATGGTGGAGGCTTTGAAGCATGTCGAGACCACGGTGCTTCTCAAGGAGATGTTAAAGATGTCAGTGAGAACAGCTGCCAGCTGAGTCACATATCCCAAGCACTCTGCCAGAATATTATCCGGTCCAGCAGCTTTCTATGGGTTGACCTTGCCGAACACTCTCCCACATCAGCCACTGTAAGACACAGCAACTGATCATTTGGTCTCTTCACTGCCACATCATTTTGTGCCTCAAAACGCATGTAGAAGTTGTTCAGTGCATCTGGGAGAAGGCATCACCAGCACAGACAGATGATATAGTCTTGTGGTTAGTGATATCTTGGATGCCCTTCAACATGCGTCACGTGTCCTTGCACTCCAGGAAGTGACTATGAATGCG
The DNA here is from genome assembly GCF_036971445.1 of Narcine bancroftii. NCBI lineage: Eukaryota > Metazoa > Chordata > Chondrichthyes > Torpediniformes > Narcinidae > Narcine > Narcine bancroftii. The sequence goes on from NC_091471.1 coordinate 15,195,135, forward strand.
CTGGGCATGTCCACGCTTTGCTTCCCTAATGGCCTTAGACAGCTTTGCTCTTGCAATAGCTCGGGCTATCTTGTCGCCTACTCTGAAGGCAGAATCTCAGTTCCTCAGCAGCACATGTACCTCCACAGTCATCCATGGCTTCTGATTAGAGTGAGTACTAATGGTCTTGGGCACAGTGAAGTCATCAGAACACTTACTAATGTAGCTGGTCACTGATACCGTATACTCCTCCAGATTGTTGTAGTCGCCAACAGTTGCTGCTTCCTTGAACATGTGCCAGTCAGTACACTCAAAGCAGTCTTGAAGTGTATGAATGGCTCCTGCTGGCCAGATTTTAACCTGCTTCAGAACTGGTCTGGAGCATCTGACGAGCTGGAATTATGCTGGAATTAGCATTACAGAAATATGGTCTGAGTATCCAAGGTGAGGGGTGGGGCTCCCTTGATACACATTGGAAATGTTCGTAAAAACAAGGTCCAACACATTTGCTCCTCTCGTTGCAAAATCCACATACTGATGGAATTTAGGTAGCCCTGACTTGAGGTTCACCTGGTTGAACAAGGGAAGAAATGAAAGGGGGTGAAATGTGATGGGGCGGGGGTCAAAGGGCTGTGAAAGATGTTCTGTGATAGGAGGAAGGAGAAATAAGTCACTCTCGTACGTGCTCTGCAATTTATTTTTTTAAAACTGCCTCATCCCCAATCTCACCCACTAACCCCATATCTTTTTATTTTATTAATATCCAAAACCTGAGAGATCTCGGCTATGAGTATGCTTAGAGACAAAACCTCCACATCCATTTTGGGTGAAAATTTCCAAAAGATGATGCTGAGCTTATTATCGTATACACAAGTTGATTCTTGCTTACAGCTTCTACACAAGTTGTTAAAACACACCAACAGACAGGTATAAATTAAGGCAATGCGCCATGAGGGAAAAAAACATAATAAGTACAAAAGGTTAAATAGGTGAATATTCAGTTTCAGTATTGAAACAAAATGTGCTTTAAGTTGTGTTATGGTTAGGGTGGTTCAAGTCCGTCTGAAAGCCTGATAGCTATTTGGAACAAAAAAATGCTCTTGAATCTACATTTGCTACCCTCTGAGTGAATAAGCTTTCTCATCTCTGTTTGAAAGTTCAATTCCTTATTTTGAAACACTGCCTGGCTCATGGCATTCCATCATTACAACTGTGAGGCCACGCCCCATAAGAGTTTTGCTCATTTTTAATGAAAAAACCTTATATTTGTAAACTCAAGAGAGTATAGACATAGTATGCTTATCTCTCCTCATACGACAAACTCATCATCCTAAATTCGTACCATAAAAACATCTTCCTTGATAGGAAGGCCACAGCTGTATACAATATTCCAGATATGGTCCCTTAGGTCCTGTATGTTTGAAGCAAGGTGTCTCTTGAAATAAATGCCAATACTTGTGCTTCCACATGATTTAATTTAATTTTCAGATCTCTTTGGCTTGGCTTCGCGGACGAAGATTTATGGAGGGGGTAAAAGTCCACGTCAGCTGCAGGCTCGTTTGTGGCTGACAAGTCCGATGCGGGACAGGCAGACACGGTTGCAGCGGCTGCAAGGGGAAAATTGGTTGGTTGGGGTTGGGTGTTGGGTTTTTCCTCCTTTGCCTTTTGTCAGTGAGGTGGGCTCTGCGGTCTTCTTCAAAGGAGGTTGCTGCCCGCCAAACTGTGAGGCGCCAAGATGCACGGTTTGAGGCGATATCAGCCCACTGGCGGTGGTCAATGTGGCAGGCACCAAGAGATTTCTTTAGGCAGTCCTTGTACCTTTTCTTTGGTGCACCTCTGTCACGGTGGCCAGTGGAGAGCTCGCCATATAACACGATCTTGGGAAGGCGATGGTCCTCCATTCACGAGTACAAATCCACCTACTTCCCCTCATCTTTCAACATTTACAAAATATTTTACATTTCTATTTTTCCATCACATTTTTCACCTGATATTCCACTACTCCTTTACCATTCTCTCAGCTTATCAGTAACCTAAGAGCAACACTCTCAACTAGCTTTGTATTAACTTGATATGACACAAGGTTCCTTTGAAATCAACATTAAACACTGCAAAAAAATAAATCCCTATTATGTGCCTTTAGTCACTGCATTTCAGCCCCAAAAGACTTGCTTATTTCCACTCTCTTTTCTGTTGGCTATCCAAATCTCAATCTGTGCCAGAACAGTACTCTATTATTTTATTTTGCTAAATCTTGCACATCACCTTATTCAAAACCTCCACATCACACTACATAAACTGCTTCCTCTTAACTATTTTGTTAATCACTCTCTGTAATACAATTCAGAAATCCATGTTGATTCTGCCTAATCTTATTATTTGCCAGAAATCCTTTTACTTCATTAATTGTATTTTTCATTATTTCCCAACAGTAAGGAAGTGAGTGGAATTTACCAAATAAATACTGATATACCTATGATCACTACAGCTACTTACTTCAAAACTCAAGGATTAATGTTCTAATTGGTTATAAATAGAGACCATGGAACACAAACCTTTTGTTCTTTCTTGAATTATATCAAAAATGTTAAAATTACTTTGGTGTGATAAATGAGTTGACAAATTTTCCACTAATATTTTTCCCTCCTTTACATGTGTAGAAATTGCTGTACATCTTAGAGATGAGAAAAAAATAGCTGGAAAATCACATTAAAAACATACTTATCAACACTAAATATATATAAAATGAAAATTAAAATACAATACCATATGCCTGGCAGAGCCTCCCCTGTTGTTTGTGTTTTTTACAAGATGCCCCTCAGATGGAAAAGTAAAGCTGTAGGAGTTTAAATTTTCTTTTGTCGAGTGACAACCAAAAAGAACAAAAGGCTGCCGATGAGTGCTGAATAAGGAACTGAAAAACATAAAAAGATGCAAAACCAACTTCAATATTGATAGTTTAATTTCAAGCAATATGGAAAATATATTTGTTAACGTGGATTAGTAAAACTCAATGACTTTGTTTAGATATTGTTAAAATGTAACAATTGCTTATGGTTAAAGAAATTAATCAACATTTCTACTCATTAAAATAATTTTTTCGAGAATTCACTAATATACAAGCATAATCTTGCCCTAAAAACTACAATACAACATTCATAATTCAATTCCTTTGTTTGAATTTGTATGCAAGCATGTACAATACAACTCCGATTACCTGAAATGGTCAGGACCATTACTGGAATATCAAAGTTCTCAAGTTACACAACATACTTTAAGATGGAGATTTAATACTATGTTACTACAAAAGCCAGAATTTATTGTTTATTTGAGAAAACAAATTGAGGATTTCATTGCTAATAATGTTCACTCTGTTTCTGATCAGTTTGTTTTGTGGGATGCAATGAAAGCTTTTTTACGAGGTCAAATTATCAGTTCTGCATCCAAACTGAAGAAAGAGAGAGTTAGAGAAACTGAGGATTTGGAGAAGAAAATAACAATCAGTGAAAAAGAATTTCAAAAGAAAGCTACTGAATTTAAAGTTGAAGTACAAGTTACAGTCATATCGATTTGGATGTTTGTTGAATCGTTCAAAAAATAAATTTTATGAATGGGGTGAGAAAGCTCATAAAGTATTAGCTTGGCAATAAAAAAAAGAACAGTTATCTAGGATTATACCAGCTATTAGAAATAAATCGGGTATTACTTTTAGTCAAAAAGAAATTAACGATGAATTTTGTAATTTTTACAAAAAACTTTATTTGACTGAATGTAAAGAGATAAAAGAAGATGCAATAGACTCTTTTTTGAAAAATATTAATTTACCACAGTTATCAGACAAGAGTTAGATAAACCTTTTATGGATAGTGAAATTGAAATGGCTATAAAAGATATGCCAAATGGAAAAGCGCCTGGTGGAGATGGTTTTTCTATTGACTTTTTATGTTGATATATCTTCCTTATTTAAGAATATAATACAACAACTTTATGATACTTTTCAATTACCTGAGTCCTGTTCTAATGCTATAATTACAGTTATACCAAAAAAAGATAAAGATCCCTTACAGGTAGTTTCTTACCGTCCTTCTTTCTTCTTCTTTCTTTGGCTTGGCTTCGCGGACGAAGATTTATGGAGGGGGTAAAAAGTCCACGTCAGCTGCAGGCTCGTTTGTGGCTGACCAGTCCGATGCGGGACAGGCAGACACGATTGCAGCGGTTGCAAGGGAAAATTGGTTGGTTGGGGTTGGGTGTTGGGTTTTTCCTCCTTTGCCTTTTGTCAGTGAGGTGGGCTCTGCGGTCTTCTTCAAAGGAGGCTGCTGCCCGCCAAACTGTGAGGCGCCAAGATGCACGGTTTGAGGCGTTATCAGCCCACTGGCGGTGGTCAATGTGGCAGGCACCAAGAGATTTCTTTAGGCAGTCCTTGTACCTTTTCTTTGGTGCACCTCTGTCACGGTGGCCAGTGGAGAGCTCGCCATATAATACGATCTTGGGAAGGCGATGGTCCTCCATTCTGAAGACGTGACCCATCCAGCGCAGCTGGATCTTCAGCAGCGTGGACTCGATGCTGTCGACCTCTGCCATCTCGAGTACCTCGACGTTAGGGGTGTGAGCGCTCCAATGGATGTTGAGGATGGAGCGGAGACAACGCTGGTGGAAGCGTTCTAGGAGCCGTAGGTGGTGCCGGTAGAGGACCCATGATTCGGAGCCGAACAGGAGTGTGGGTATGACAACGGCTCTGTATACGCTTATCTTTGTGAGGTTTTTCAGTTGGTTGTTTTTCCAGACTCTTTTGTGTAGTCTTCCAAAGGCGCTATTTGCCTTGGCGAGTCTGTTGTCTATCTCATTGTCGATCCTTGCATCTGATGAAATGGTGCAGCCGAGATAGGTAAACTGGTTGACCGTTTTGAGTTTTGTGTGCCCGATGGAGATGTGGGGGGGCTGGTAGTCATGGTGGGGAGCTGGCTGATGGAGGACCTCAGTTTTCTTCAGGCTGACTTCCAGGCCAAACATTTTGGCAGTTTCCGCAAAGCAGGACGTCAAGCGCTGAAGAGCTGGCTCTGAATGGGCAACTAAAGCGGCATCATCTGCAAAGAGTAGTTCACGGACAAGTTTCTCTTGTGTCTTGGTGTGAGCTTGCAGGTGCCTCAGATTGAAGAGACTGCCATCCGTGCGGTACCGGATGTAAACAGCGTCTTCATTGTTGGGGTCTTTCATGGCTTGGTTCAGCATCATGCTGAAGAAGATTGAAAAGAGGGTTGGTGCGAGAACACAGCCTTGCTTCACGCCATTGTTAATGGAGAAGGGTTCAGAGAGCTCATTGCTGTATCTGACCCGACCTTGTTGGTTTTCGTGCAGTTGGATAATCATGTTGAGGAACTTTGGGGGACATCCGATGCGCTCTAGTATTTGCCAAAGCCCTTTCCTGCTCACGGTGTCGAAGGCTTTGGTGAGGTCAACAAAGGTGATGTAGAGTCCTTTGTTTTGTTCTCTGCACTTTTCTTGGAGCTGTCTGAGGGCAAAGACCATGTCAGTGGTTCCTCTGTTTGCGCGAAAGCCGCACTGTGATTCTGGGAGAATATTCTCAGCGACACTAGGTATTATTCTATTTAGTAGAATCCTAGCGAAGATTTTGCCTGCAATGGAGAGCAACGTGATTCCCCTGTAGTTTGAGCAGTCTGATTTCTCGCCTTTGTTTTTGTACAGGGTGATAATGGTGGCATCACGAAGATCCTGAGGCAGTTTACCTTGGTCCCAACAAAGCTTGAAAAACTCATGCAGTTTGGCATGCAGAGTTTTGCCGCCAGCCTTCCAGACTTCTGGGGGGATTCCATCCATACCTGCTGCTTTGCCACTTTTCAGTTGTTCGATTGCCTTATATGTCTCATCCAGGGTGGGAACCTCATCCAGCTCTAGCCTTAGGGGCTGTTGAGGGAGCTGGAGCAGGGCGGAATCTTGGACTGAGCGGTTGGTACTGAAAAGAGATTTGAAGTGTTCTGACCATCGGTTGAGGATGGAGATCTTGTCGCTGAGGAGAAGTCCGCCTGGCAGATGTAGGCAGCCTCCAAGAACGCGGCGCGGGCTACACACTCTACTGGTCTGGCAAGCCTTCGGATGAACGACGCCTATCTGGTGTAGGCTTCATGGTCAAGAGCTTCATTGCCTCCAAACTCGAAAACCTTCCGACAGGCCTCTCGGACCGAATCATGTCCATGCGACTCCCACTTCAAAACAAGCGTCACATCACCCTCATCAGTGTCTATGCTCCAACCCTCCAGGCGGAACCAGCAGAAAAGAACAAGTTCTACACCGACCTGCGCAACCTCATCCAACGTACCCCTACAGCCGACAAGGTTGTCATCCTGGGCGACTTCAACGCTCGTGTCGGCAAAGACTCAGAAACCTGGCCAGGAATCCTGGGCAAGCATGGCGTCGGCAAGTGCAACGACAATGGGCGCCTCCTGTTGGAGCTCTGCGCAGAACAGCGGCTTGTCATTACAAACACCCTTTTTCAGCAGAGGGACAGCCTTAAGACCACCTGGATGCATCCCCGATCCAAACACTGGCACCTCCTGGACTACATCCTGGTGCGAGAAAGTGACAAACAAGATGTGCTCCACACCAGGGTCATGCCTAGCGCGGAATGCCACACTGACCACCGGCTGGTTCGCTGCAAGCTCAACCTTCACTTCAAGCCAAAGCCCAGGAACAATAAAGCCCCCAGAAAGAGGTTCAATGTTGGAAAACTGCAGTCAGACGAAGCGAGAGGAAACTTCCAGGCAAACCTCAAAGCAAAGCTCGACGTTGCAACCCGCCTCACGGACCCGTCCCCTGAAACCCTCTGGGATCAGTTGAAGACTACCATACTGCAATCCACTGAAGAGGTACTGGGCTTCTCCTCCAGGAAAAACAAGGACTGGTTTGACGAAAACAGCCAGGAAATCCAGGAGCTGCTGGCAAAGAAGCGAGCTGCCCACCAGGCTCACCTTACAAAGCCGTCCTGTCCAGAGAAGAAACAAGCCTTCCGTCGCGCATGCAGCCATCTTCAGCGCAAACTCCGGGAGATCCAAAATGAGTGGTGGACTAGCCTCGCCAAACGAACACAGCTCAGCGCGGACATTGGCGACTTCAGGGGTTTCTACGAGGCTCTAAAGGCTGTGTACGGCCCCTCACCCCAAGTCCAAAGCCCGCTGCGCAGCTCAGACGGCAAAGTCCTCCTCAGCGACAAGATCTCCATCCTCAACCGATGGTCTTACCGTCCTATATCTTTGTTAAATGTAGACTATAAAATAGTGGCTAAAGTTATGGCTAATAGGTTGGCTCAGTATTTACCAAAGATAATACATCGTGATCAAACAGGTTTTATAAAAAATAGGTATGCTTCGGATAATATTCTACAATTAATTACTTTGATAAATAGATCTAAATCTCAGAAGAATTATCCAATGGTGGTTTCATTGGATGCAGAAAAGGCATTCGATAGAGTAGAATGGAAGTTTTTATTTAAAGTACTTGAAAAGTTTTCGTTTGGTCTCTCATTTATTGGTATGATTAGGGCTCGGTATAATGGTCCGAAAGCTAGAGTTGTTACTAATGGTTTGCTTTCAGAATCCTTTAATTTAACAAGATCTACTAGACAAGGATGTCCATTATCACCCACCTTGTTTGCTTTAGTTATTGAACCTCTAGGACAATTAATACGTCAGAATGATAGTATCAAAGGTATGAGAGTCTTGAATGAAGATTATAAAATAAATTTATTTGCGGATGACGTTTTGCTGTATTTGGTGGATCCTGATGTTTCTCTGCCAGCACTTCAAGATTCCTTAGAGATTTATGGTCAATTATCTGGTTATAAGGTTAATTGGACTAAAAGTGAAATTTTATCAATTAGTAAAGATGATTATTCAATGTTTAGAAATATTACGAATTTGAAGTGGACGAAACAATTTAAATATTTGGGAATTAATGTTAATACTGACTACCAAAATTTATATTCACTTAATTATCTTCCTTTAATGAAGAAGATTAAGGCAGATTTAGTTAAATGGAAAGATTTACCTTTGGGTTTATTAGGAAGAATTAATACTATAAAAATGAATATTTTTTCTCGTATACAATATTTATTTCAATCAATTCCTTGTTGTTTACAAAAAAGATTTTTTAAGGATTTATATAAAGTAATTAGGGATTTTTTGTGGAAAGGAAAATTTCCTAGGGTGGCGTTGAAAAAATTGATGTGGGATTTTCAATTTGGAGGGTTACGGCTACCTAACTTTCAATTTTATTATGAAGCAGCTCAATTTAGATTTCTTAGCGCATTAATGGCCACACAAGATACGCCTAGTTGGGCACAGATAGAATTGGCAGTTATTTCTGAAAAATTTTCGAATGAATTTTTATTTCGATGGAATAAAAAATTTGTTACGAACTTATGATGTACCAATATTGAAACATTTAATGAATTTATGGACAAGTAAATTACATAAAATGGGATTGAAAAATAAGTGGTCGGGAAGATTACCATTATATAATAATCAACTTGTTCCTTTCACAGTATCTAATACTATTTTGAAACAATGGGAGGAGAAAGGAATACATAATTTATCTGACTGTTTTTTAGAAGGTCATTTTTGTTCTTTTGTAGAATTGCAAAAGAGATTTGATATAAGTGGTTATTCTATATTTGTGTATTATCAGTTAAGATCTTTTGTAAAACAGGTATGCGGTCGTCAAATGAATTTACTGTCTGAAACTGATTTTGAGAAATATGTGCTCTCATTTCCAAAAAAGGGTTATATATCAGGTTTGTATCGTATTTTGTTGGAAAGTGAAAGTAAAATAGATTGGGATAAAGATAAAATGAAATGGGAAAAAGATTTAAGTTTAACAATAACTGAAGAAGATTGGTCTGAAATCTGCCGTAATAGTGTTCGAAAATTGATTAATGTTAGATTGGCGATGATTAATTATAGTTTTATACATCAATTATATTTAACACCCGAAAAATTAAAAAAATTTGGTCTTAGTAAGTCAGATCTTTGTTTTCGTTGTGATCAGGTTTCTGGTACTTTTTTAGATGCTGTTTGGTTTTGTGATCGGCTACAACAATTTTGGAAAGGTATTCAATCTGTATTTAATAATCTATATAATCTTCATATTGTATTAGACCCTGATATATTTTTATTAGGGAATATGCAACCATTGATTAGAATTAGATAATTACCAGATTTCTTTTATTTACTTAGCGCTGGCAGTGGCCAAGAAATGTATAGCGATTACTTGGAAGAATAGAAATGTATTGTCTTTAGATAGGTGGTATTCAGAGATGAAGTTTTGTTTGGTTATGGAAAGAATATCTTTTTCTATACAAGATAAGATGTCTTTTTATGAGTTAAAGTGGATCCCATTTATTGATTATATACAATTTAAATAAGTTTGAATTAATCATTTTTTTTCTTTAAAAAAAACTTTTTTTTATTATATATATATATATGTTTTTTTTTCTTTCTTTTTTTTTGTTTTTTTATTAGTTGGTTTTTTTTTGTTTAAGTTCTTTTTGTTTTTGTTTTTTCATATATATTCTTATATAATAAAAAAATTTTGGATTAATAATTAATACTTAATTAATATTTTTTTTGGTTTTTTTATATATCGATTTTTTTTAAGATATATATATATATTTTTATTATACTAATAGTATTAATTCTTCACTCTTTATTGTGGGGGTGGGGAGGGGGGTTTAGGGGTTAAAAATAGGTTTTTTTTTAGTCTTAGTTTTTAGTTGTTAGGGGGAGATGCCGAGATTGGTACTGTATTAACTATGTTACTTTGTACTTGTATTACTTTATTTTGTATTTTTTCTGTACGTGAATTACTTACTTTCTTCATATGTTAAAATTAATAAATAACGTTTCGAAAAAAAAAGAAATGGTCAGGACCTGGCCTATTTCAGATAAACATTTTTTCGGAGAACTGGTAATTTTTTTAAAAACAGCCCTGTAGAAACAGAAAATCATTTGTAACAGTGTTTAAACAACAACAAAGATAAGACTATTTAAGCATTAAAATAATGTTTAATTCTCACCAAAAAAAAAAATGCTGGCCACCTCCGATTACTGACACTTCCCAACCAAGGCCTCGCTTGTGCCGTGAGCACGAAGTCCCGCTACCGCCGGGAGCCTGAGAGTCCAGCTCCTGCCCGGGAGCCTGAGGTCCGATGCTGTTGGCACCAGGAGCCCAGTGTCCCTGGTCAGTTCAGTTCCGAAAAAAATTTGGATAAATAAGGATCTCTGATTTGTTTCAGTTATCCTCATTTATCTGAAATTGTTAAACAACTTTGGATAACTGAGTTCAGATAATCGGAGTTGAACTGTATTAATAATGGAAATTTTCCACACGACTCACAATGATCGCAAGACAGCCTCTCCAAAAGGTATTCACTATTAGTAGACTCTAGACTATTTACAAGTTGAACAATAACAAAAATCAAGTACTGACATATCAATATGATGAATTATTTTTAAATTTTGTTGCGTCGAGCTGGTCAACTAGCAGTACTAAATCAGTACGTAACACTTACAAATTTCACATTACATTAAATAAATATCTTCCCACAGATTTGTACCTCCTCAAGCCACATCCTGATCCCTATCTAATTCCATCAAGGGACATTTATAAACTTCACTCTTTTCAAACAAAAATCTCCAGCTGCAGGTATTCTTTGAACACCAATAAATTTTACACCAAAGTTGAAGCAAATATCTGGCACATGAACATTAGGCCATAAACTTCTACGATTTTAGAAACAATGTTAATTATCTTGGGCTTTCCATTTCTGTATCACTAGGATTGTTTCTGGATTGACCTGTATGAACTTGGCATCCCTTGCGAGATAAGGTGCTGGTGTCCTTGGGAAGAGTTTAAACTAATTTATACTGATATCGGACACAATGGATGTAGTCAAGTGCAAAAGGAAAACTAAGTCAGTACAGTAGACAGGATGATATTGGAGGAATACAATACCAAAAATGCAAAGAGTCTAACCAACAAAATACATGAATGTAAAGTGTTAATCAGCAAATGGGATTATGTATCATAGAGACTGAGTTGAAAGAAGACCAACCCAAAAGTCCATTGTAAATGTGACAGGCATAGGAGTCATGTAAAAGAGCCACAATCAGAATACTGATTATTCATTACTGCCATTATGAGGGAAGATCAGCTGGAAAGCTCTTTAAATGAGACGGTCAGGGCACTTTAGGAATAAGAAGGAATGATTGCTTTGACTGAGTAGACAACTGGTTTCCTAACATCAAGCAAGAGATGAGCAGATTGATAGACAAATAAGATAGGTGAAAGAAGTTTACTGTATATGCCATTGTATAGGACGATCCAAAACACAAAATTTTAACCTTAAAAATCAGGGGTTGTCCTACAGAGTCTAAATTTCTATGACGTCTCACCACTGCTGCCATCTTCCTGCCGGCACCAATGTAATCTCACATGTGCCTCGTTAGTTATTGGCAAGATCTCAGCGCTACTCCGCAGGGTCCATTCATCTATTGTTGGTGAACGGCCTGTTACAAAGGCCGATAGTGGTTTATGCAAATCAAGTTTATTGTCATCCGATGGTAAAAGTACAACCCTTCCCCACCTCCAGCTTAAATTCCATACGGAATATTTTGGAGGATCAAAAACCAAGAAACAAAGTGTTCTCTGTTCCCTGGTACAAAACATGCAGACACACAACCAGGCATAACACAGAGAGACAAACAATTCATATGCAGTATAAGTATTTCATCTGTACAATTTTTTTAAAAACATATGAGAGTCTCAGATGGTTTGTGTGAGCAATTTCTTTGATAATTTGGCATTCTCACTGCCCACGGGAAGAAGCTGCTCCTCAGCTTGGTGGTGCTGGCACTGATAGTCCTGTATCTCTTCCCTGACAAGTGCAGCTGAAAGATGCTGTGTGCAGGGTGAAAGAGGTCCTCAATGATTTTGTACGCCTTCCTCTCCCAGTAAATCGCATCAATTGGGGAGGCGGGGGGAGGGGCTGAAAGGGAGAAGACTCCAGTGATTCTCTCTGCCACTTTTATGGCCCTGTGGATTGACCGCCGATCATTTCTCTGCAGCAATCAAACTGTGATGCAGCCAGCCAGGATCGGTGTTCAAACCCAAGCACACGCCAATCAAGCACTACCACTGACTCCCATTCTGCTGGATTACTTCCAGATGAACCGTTTACTCAGACTTTTCACTCCAGTGGGTTTCAGTTTATCTGTATGGGGCAGGGCCAGCGGCAGACCCCCATCCCTGACCTGCCCATTGCACAATGTCTCCTCCGATGGGGTAGGGGGCAGGGCCAGCGGCAGGCCCCCATCCCTGACCTGCCCATTGCACAATGTCTCCTCCGATGGGGTAGGGGGCAGGGCCAGCGGCAGGCCCCCATCCCTGACCTGCCCATTGCACAACGTCTCCTCCATTGGGGTAGGGGGCAGGGCCAGCGGCAGGCCCCCATCCCTGACCATTGCACAATGTCTCCTCTGATGGGGTAGGGGGCAGGGCCAGCGGCAGACCCCCATCCCTGACCTGCCCATTGCACAATGTCTCCTCCAATGGGGTAGGGGCCAGGGCCAGCGGCAGACCCCCATCCCTGACCTGCCCATTGTACAATGTCTCCTCCGATGGGGTAGGGGGCAGGGCCAGCGGCAGACCCCCATCCCTGACCTGCCTATTGCACAATGTCTCCTCCGATGGGGTAGGTGCTTTAATAACTGGTATTTCCCTTCCTACAATTTGACCTCTACTTGAGTCCTGACCCTTGAACCCCATCATCCCACAGCTCCTCCACAAGCTAAAGGAGTGCTGGTGCAGACTTCCCAATAGGCACACTTCCACCTTTCCAGTCGACAAAAATGACTGCCTGCACAGATGCCACTCACCACTACCAATGGTGCCACTAAGCTGGGGCTCCCTGGACTTTGAATGGCAGCCACTGGGTTTGAGGTCACTGCGACTACCCCTGGCTCCCTGCCAGCTGGTATGGCTGCTGCTTCCCTGCATTTGTGGTGCCCTACATCCACTCCCTCAACGACCTGGAGCACCCAGCATTTGGCAACCACCTCAACAAGAGGGCCATCACAGCGGTGAAAAGATTCTGGATGATCGCTTTTCCCAGATACAATACCGCCTGGCTCTCCACCAAAGTGATCCAAATGACCAGCCTTCTCAAGACTCTGGCCAACAAGAGGGAGCGGCACTGCACCACATGCAAGATGCTTTGACCAAGACAGCGGCAGAGCTGATGGTGGTTCGTATGGTCACACTGAAGAATCGAAAGGCCTAGGACTACCTCCTCGTGGCAAATGGTGGTACTTGTGCCGTCATTTGTTAAGGAGTGCTGTACCTCCATCCCTGACGAATCCACCAACATCACATACTTGGTTGACCACATTTGGGAATCAGTGGCCAAAATTTAAAAATCAAGGGACCAGTTCCTCCAGCATCACCACCTCATGGGGAGACTGGTGGCCATTGGGCTCAATGGAGGCGTCTGAGCTACTATCATACATTGGTGGATTGCCTTTGTTCTGGTTATTATCATTATAATCATTTTGTGCTGTGCTTGCCAAATTATACGAACCACGGCATTGCCCCTTTAGTTTTATTTATTGTGTGTTACGATTGGAGAGCACTGGTTTGTCATGGAGAGATCATGGCCACCACATGGTGGTGCTGCTGGGCTCTTTGGAGGGTACTGCATGCCAATCAAGGATAGACTCGCCCCAAGCCATCAAGGTGACCCTCATGATTGGCCCGTTCAAATGACCAGGTATTGGGCTCCAGGCAGCCTGCCTGGACTTAGCCCTGACCTTCACCTAATTCACCCAGGTAAAGCACCTGAGCTGACCCCTGCCAAGCCCCTGCACTTGGCTTCGAGCCATTGGTCACAGTAGCCAACAGGGCCCAGTCTGCCCCCAAGTGATTGGCCTCCCAATACCTGCTGCAGGGATATAAAGGACCATGCTTTCCTTTGCTCTCCCTCTCTTTTGACTCCTCGTGGCTCATATCACCTTATGTATTGAGTTGGAGTGAGTTCAGAGGCCAGTTAGTTAGAGCCATGTCCATACAGGTCAAGGGGTGGAGGCACGTAACGTTACCTTGATATGATTGTTTACTGTATGTGTATTTGTGCCATTTCTTAAGTTTTGTCGATTTTCCCACGTTACCCACAGTGTATATCCATCCCCTTGCGAACTGTGTGTTTATGTTAAATTAGCCTTTAGATTCCGTTGTTTCATCTGCATCTCTTGAGAATAAACTTGTGCTTTGTACCTCAATCTTGGCCTGGTTTTTAACCTGTGGGAGCCACACGAATCTGCACTTATAACAGTGGCCACCTCTCTGAAAAAGTTCCAGTCTTTGGTGTTACGGGGTACATTATATATTAATATGTCTTTAAAAGAGATAGATTGTGGGGGTTTTAGTGTAGGTCACTTCACAAACAATTTATTATTTCACAAAAAATATCATTTAAAACGCAAGAGCTTTGCTGAAAGAAAGACTTCACGTCCACAGTGACTTTAAAAAAACTATGAAGAGAGCTTATGGAGACTTCACAAGTAGGTGTTAATTGGACTGATGCTGTGGAGTAAATGGACTACTGTCTTTAAAGCAACAGATACCCAGGCAAAATTGATTCCAGTGCCAGCAATCTGACTGATTGCAGTTTTCTGTTCTAGGAAGGGTCATGTGATTTTGCAAACAGCAAGAGAGAGAGATTCTGCAATGGCTTTTGGAGGCTGTAACATGGCATGTGAAAACCCCATTTTGAAGATGGGTTGTGAGTTCAGCCTGCTGAAAAAACCCTTGTAGTCCTTACAAGAATAAATGGCTGGCTAGAGCATTTCTCCTGAAATAAGGAAACAAGAGGAACTCTGTGGTGATCTGGAAAGATGTTATCATTTGGAAAACCCATGTTGGGGCAAGTTTCTTTGGCAAGACACTGAAGTACTGATCGGAAGAAATCCATTTGTGTGTCCAACGAGAAAACAACAAGAACCTTCCTGAGCTGTAGCCATTTATCTTAAAGCACCAGAGGTTGGTGAACTTTATAAATGTTAAATTCTGTGCACAGTATAAGAATTTCCTGACACCGGTGAACTTGGAGGAGAGCGAAGTGAGATTGGACTGTGAATCAAAGAACTTTCCTGAACATTATATACATGTGCACTTAGAATTAGAAGAGGGATTAAGTTAATAGTAATAAGTTAAAGTTTCTGTTTTTATGTTTAAAGAAAATTAAAAGCAACTTTTGTTTAAGTAACCATTTGTCTTGATGAATTTCTATTGCTCCTGGGTGTTATGGACCTCGGACTCTAAACGGTGATCTAAACAGTAGTCTTGCAGTGTGATGTGACCCACCCCCCCCCCTCCCCCCGGCCAAGTCCTGATCTCCCTGCAAACTGACCTAGTTTGTTTTGCCAGCAGTCTATACGACAGGGTTAGCAGGACAGATATGTGATCCGAGTAAGCAAAGTATTCTCTTCTCTGGTCGGGAAGTTCACATGCTGGTGAAACCGTGGCAAGATCTTTATCAGGACAGTGTGATTGAAGTCACCAGCAACAATCATGGAACCATCAGGGTGAGAAGTCTTAGCTTCACAGATAGCATCATAAAGGTCCTTCATAGCTTTTGGACTGCCAAAGGCAGAACATTGACTGAAGCAATCAGCATGGCTTAGTATTTCCTGGGCACATAGAAGTGTCTGCATTTCAACAGGACATACTCATCTTTGCTGAGCAGAAGGTCTTCACAACAGAGACATTGGTGCATCAGTTCTCGTTGATGTAAATGCACAGGCCCCCTCCTTGTGTCTTGCTAGAAGCAGCAGCATCTCTATCTGCCCTAGAGGAGACAAGGCCATCCAGCTGGATCACTGAGTCTGGAATGGTGTCTTTGAACCACATTTCTATAATAACCAGAACACAGCAGCCCTGCAGTTCTCTCAGGTTCAGATGAAGCCTCAGGTAATTCACTTTCTTCTTAGTGATCTTACATTTCAGTATGATTGTTAGGAGCACAGGTCTGAAGGGGTTAACTCTGATGCCAGCCTGTTTTCCAAGCTTCTGCGTTCTCCAGCAGTGCTTCCAATGGCCTCCCATGCATTTCCTGAGATCTGCTCCTCTGTGTTCTTGCTTCAATAGGTTTAAACAGCACAGAATCTTATTCATCCGATAATTTGCAAGTCTGGCTTGTATTTTGTATTTTGATGAGTGCTTCCTCGATGATAGACGCAAAGTAGTGGGTTGGGAATTTCGCTGTTGTGAGGAGCCAAAGAGGCCACCAAATTTTATTTGAATATTTTAAAATATCCAAATATAATTTAAATATTGTGATTTGGTTTTAACAGCACCCAGTGGTCAGATTTTTTTTCTCTAAACTGTCCAAGTCACAGCTTGTTGTGCCACCCAGTTTCATGTCATCCACATAGGATGACACGGCATAGCGTACAAATGTAAAACATACTCATGAATGATATGGGCTTAAAGAGTATTGAGACACAATGTTTTCAAGGTACAGGTCCAAAGTGTCCTGAAGTTGGCAGTACAGAGAGACAAGGTAATGCAGATGGCAAATAGGATACTCGTCAGGACAAGAACAACTGGATAGACAGTGTTTGCTTTCCTTCGAGCAGATGGTTGAAAGGGGACCTGATAAGAAAAATGGAAAGTAGACAATAGGATGATTTTTTTTTCCTCCACAGAATAGTTATCCAAAACTAAAGAACATATGTAAAGGGCAAGTTTAGAAGGAATCCAAGGAACCTTTTCAGCCATTGGTTGAATTAAATCTAGGATCTTGGATGAGCACTTGAATCACCACCACGTAGAAGACTACAGTAAGAGATGATAAATTGGATTGGTACAAATAGATATTTGATGACCGAAATGGACACTCCTCTACCTTCCCTATTCTTGGAATTGTTATAACCCAATAACTGAGTAAGACAATTATGACTTTAGAAAATTCAACTTAGAATCAAAATTTCCATTCCTTCAGTCTTATGTTTTAATTAGTAATTAGTCTTAAAAACAGACTAGTCAGATAGCATGAAGTATCAAGTAAAATAAAAATAATTTAACAGATGCAAATACCTCTTATCTTTAATTTGACTCGTTATTAACCCGTGGCTGAAGTAAGTTCTGAAAGGCTGAAAAACAAAACAAACATCAAACAACATGTCCTACTTAAACATTCTTTAGGCTGGTTGCGCTTGCTCCAATCCCTTACTCACTCCAATCTGGTGAAATCCAATGTAGGTCAAGGCCTTAGGGCTTAGAACAACAGTCCATGAATGGTGACAATGCCCAAAGCAGTGGATCTTGAAACCAAAGGGAGTGTGCAGGAAAGTTCCCTGTGTGTGCAGCTCATCCCGCAGATTGCATTTTTTTTTAAACCCTTCATGAATGTCTCTGATTATCAGAGGCATTTAAACAGTTTAAAAATTATTAAAATGCAAAATATTGAAGAAAAAATGAAATGTTTCACTTAAACCATATTTGTAAATGAAGTTAAAGAATAATATTTGAAAATAAAAAAGTGAATTACCTCCAATGCCTTGTGAAATACGACGTGCATTCTGCCAGTTGAATACAGAGGCAGAGCAGGATGTCAGATGTCCTCCCTTTCATCTGCACCCCCCCAACATACTATCTGAATATATGCAGTATGCAATGGAAAAGAAAAATACAGCACCCCGATTCATGAGGAGCAGAAGGCTGAAAACTGTAGGCTCGATTGGTCAGTTAACATATTCTCTGTCATTGGAAAAACCTTATAATCTATTAAACAAGTAGCAGCATGACATTTAGAAAAAAAAAAAATCACAATACAAGTAGACATACAGTACAACTCCAAATATCCAAAATGGTCAGAATCTGGCCTATGTCAGAGAAACGTTTTTTTTTCGGAGAACTGGTCATTTTTAAAATACAGCAAATCACCTGTAACAGTGTTTAAACAACAACAAACAACAAGGGAAGACTTTTTGTGCATTAAAACAATGTTTAATTCTCACTAAGAAATGCTGGCTGCCGTCAATCACCGACACCTCCCCAGCAAGGCCCTGCTCCTGCTGGGAACCCGAGTCAGTTCGGCTCTGAAAACATTTCAGATAAATGAGGATTTCGGAGAATCATCGAATAAATGAAATTGAGAAAGAAAAATTATGCGTGTCAAATTTATTAAAATTATGTTAATCTAACTGGCAGTTGGATAGTTTTTTTTAATGTGTTGAAATGGAGTGCCACAAAAAGCATTGCTCCACAAGCTATGACTCACAGTGTTGGGGTAATAGATCAGATCAGAAATTTCAAATTGACTTTGGGTGACACGATTAACGTTGTGGTCAGTGAAATACTATTATAGTGTCAGCAACTCTGGTTCATATCTGTTGATAAAGAGTTTGTACTTCCTGTGTATGCATGTATTTCCTCCGGGTGTTGGATCCTTCCCACCTTTCAAAAATGAACGAGGTTTGGAGCCTAATTGGTGATTTGGGTAGCATGGGCTTGTGGGCCAGAATGCTACCATGTTTTACGTCTTCAGTTAAACATTTAAAACTGTAACTAAATTAAAGGGACTAAGACCAAGACCTACAACTATTTACAGTGTAAAATAATTAGTAATGGATGAAATGTTCTTGCCACTTTTGTTTTTGATGCCAAACATGGAGTGACAAATCATATCTATACAGATGTAAGTGGGTTAATATAAATGTGTGTGATTAAAATTTTAGCAGATGGAGAATGATTTGGAGAGATGCAAGATTATCCCACATTGGTACAAAGAGAAGAAAAGCAGGATCTTTGTAAATGGAGAGAGAAAACAGATTCTATTGTGCAAAAGGAATTGGGTGTTTTAATAGATAGCATATTGAGAATCTGCATGCATGAACAGTAATTCATTAGAGTGGCAAAATGTAAACTGACTTATAACAAATGGGAATTATGCAGAAGTACGTTAAAAAGCAGAGAAGTCTTGGTACAATTGCAAAGGTCACTGATGAAAGCACACATTAAGCAAACAAAAAGTGTCCAAAAAAATGTACATTTTTGATGGGAAAAAAAATACTACATTTTCTCTTTTAAGATATCATTACAAGTATGATTTTGCCCAAATATGGCAATGTTTGTTGGCTATTTTTATAAATTTCTCCTGATTTTAGCTGAACCCAGTGGGACTATCTGTCAAAAGCTTCGAGGTATCCCAATCCAGGGTTATAAAGAGAATTCCATTCCCCTTCCCATCATGCCTCCTGCTAGATGATCCATGAAAGAGCATTTGTGTTGAAAATCATGAGGAAGTTTACAGCTCATTTGTCTGCTCCTCCAGCTGTGCAGGGTATATCTGGAGGCAAGTGGCTGTGAAAGGGGCAGGGGAAAAGGATTGGGGGTAACAGTGAAAGAGAATAGTGAAACAACGCAGATGGAAAACTCTGCTAAGATGACTGAGAACACTATTTCTGAATATTTGATTTCACTATGATGTCAGTGAAGTCATCCTCCATGTAACTCCAAACCAGATTCTCAGGTAGAATTTGAATGTTTATCCAAACAGCCCACAGTACAAGAAATCTAATTGTCCAAGTTAAAGCTGCAAACCAATTTGGCAAAATTTTCTTCCAGGCACAATTTCACAAGTTTCAGTAACTGAAGTGCTTTTATAACTAAAGGAAACAATAAATGTTAATGACATTTAATTTATAATTAAGAAACAATTCCCACCTCTCCGGCTTGTGCTTCTGAAAGTTCCAGTAGAGAGGAAGAATTCTCAATGTCAAAGTTAGAAAAGAAGCCGTCCCACTGTTTCTCAAATGACAGCAAATCCTGAAATAAAATGAAGTCAGAAACACGTTCAGAGCTGACAAACCAAGCACTTTACTGTATTATGGTTAGCTAACAAACTCTTACCTCAGTGATCAAGACTTCCAGAGATACTGGATCCAAATTGCTATACACTTGCCAAAGTTCCTCGCTAGCATCAAACAACTGCATAGAAAAAGAGAAAAGACCATTGTTATACTAGTCATACTACAATTTTGATTGTATGAATATTGTACTTAATTAGAAAGGATTAGAACACTTAATATTAGATGGGAGAATATGCAAATTGTGCCATTTGTTTTATTATCTGTGATTCGATGATCATACATCTCAATAAAAATTAATGCAAGAAAGAACGTCTGAAGATTATTTCTCCTTCATAATGGATTAATTATTACCAGAACACAAAACATTTTTTTAATTGCTTGCATTTATAAAAATTTGAGGTCAACTTCAATTACAGTTTTATTTTATCATTCAAATTTAGCAATTATTGAAAAATTACATCCAGCTGAGTGTTAAGACATTAGTTAGTCCATGTTACATTAATGTTAGAAACCATCCGGTGTTTTTTTGTAAAAAGGCCCACTCCTTAGATAGAAAATTGTCAAAATATCTTTTACTCCATTTCCATCCTTTATTAATTTATTCATTCCTCTGGCCACCAAAGTAACAGTAATCATCCAGTTTTACACATGATAATTATAAGAGAAACAATGTGCAAACTTGTTTCTCTCTACATAGGAATATTTTCGGAAAATTGCAAATTTGAATGTTGATTTATTTTTCTCCCAGCAATTTCAAACTTGTATTCAGAGTAAACAAAATGCAAAAAAAAATTACAATAACAGAATCCATCTTTTGTGCATCTAAGTTTCAATAAAGTAACTGATTTCAGGCTCATGCTCTCCCAAGTGAGGAGGAACGACACTTTTTGAGTGAACCTTCTAAAAGCCCGAATCAGGTGTCCGACACATGCTGACATCATCATGCACTGACATCATAGAGCCGGTTCAATGCCTTCTGGGAGTTGCCATACTGCTGCTACTCAGCTCCCACCAACTCCCCAACCACAAGGTTTGTCTGTCTTTTAGATGGACGACCTCTGCGACAAACTGTTGGCTGCTGCAGTGGAGAAGACTTGTCCACATAAGTTGGTTTAAGCCTGTCAATAATGAACTATGACTTCTCTCTTCATAAGGCATTTGCAAAGGTTGCCTAAATGCTCCCCTAAGGACAAAGACATATTTGCAGATTTTGAGGTCTTCAGGCTCAAAGGAAGAGTGTTCTCCATGCAAAGATGGTGGTATAGGGGTCAATTTTCCTACAGCTTGCTCAATAGTTCCTTAAGATCATCACTGGAGTTGGAACGGTAGGAGTGAACGCCCCTCAGGCCATCAATGGTGTGCTGTACATGAGCTCTACAGATGAATCTTGGAGGTCCTCCTTTGGAGTTGTTCTAATACCCAGTAATACCCAGGGCAGCTCATCAGCCAAGTTTGGACCGTCCAACCAAACTATTAAGGCTGCCTTGAGATGTCGATTAAGTCTTTCCACCATTCCATTAGTCTGGGGATGATAGGCATTTATACGAGGTGTTGCACTGAGTGAGTGAGACAAGGCCATCTTCAGCGAGGAAGTAAATTGTGGTCCTCTATCCGAAGTAATGTGCACCAGTAAACCAAAACGAGACACCCAAGAACTGAGGAATGCCTGAGCACGTGTCCGCAGTAGCATCTACCATAGGCACAGCCTCGGGTCATTTCAAAAACCTGTCTATTACTGTAAAAGGTTAACGGTATCCTCTTGAAATAGGAAGTAGACCAACAATATCTTCATGGACACAGCAAAACGACGAGTAACTGCTGGGAAAGACTGCAGTGATGCCTTAGTATGCCGCTGAACTTTTGCTTTCTG
Organism: Narcine bancroftii; assembly: GCF_036971445.1. Lineage (NCBI taxonomy): Eukaryota > Metazoa > Chordata > Chondrichthyes > Torpediniformes > Narcinidae > Narcine > Narcine bancroftii. The sequence goes on from NC_091471.1 coordinate 15,216,921, forward strand.
GCAGGCAATGCAGGACCTCGACATTTGTATAATGTCTTTTTTAAGTCTGTGCCACATGAACCTGTTGGAAACCATACAAGCAGACGATTTAATCAATGGATGTGAAAGACCAAGAACAGAGTCAAATACTCGGTATTTCCATAATGCCAGAACTACTGGGTGTGGGTGTCTCGTTGATATCACAGAGGGGTAGTTTACCATCAACTCCAAACTGGACATCCTTCAATTGCAGGTTCATGATTGCAGTCCGATAAGCATTCATCTTATGGTCATTTCTTGGGCCGCAGCCAAAGTTGTGTCGTCAATATGTTGATCTACAGACGAAACCTCGAGTGGAGCAGAGCAGGACAGTGCAACAGCAACTACAGTCTTTTCTAGAAATATGTAACATTTTTGAGGAATATTCTGAAATGAATGATAATTGCCGTTGTTGTCATGCTAACCAGGGCTCTGTGACGTTGGAAAACGCAAATTTTAAGGGCTTTTGGTTGGTGTACATAGTAAAACCTCTGCCTCCAAAAAAAATAGCAGAAGTGTCGAATAGTTATGTAAATAGCCAAAAGCTCCTTATCAAAAGCACTGTATTCTCACGAAGAATGCTAACGTTTTCCATTGCCCGTTGCCATATTGATGAAGTGAACCTCCTGCGGCCATATTGGAAGCGTCTGAGGAAAGAGCGGCGGCTACATTTAAAACTGGGTAAATCATCATAGTGGCATGAGTCAGCAATTCTTTCATCTTCAAGAAGGCGGTTTCTCCCTCTTCAATCCAATGGTTAGTTCTGGAGTTTCCGGACAGTAAATCAAAAAGAGGCTTCATGATATGAACTGATTCTGGAGGAAACCAACAGTAAAAATGTACCATTCCCAAGAATTTCTGCAGGCTTTTAACTGTAGCAGGTTTTGAGTATTTGGTACTGCATCAACTTTGGATGGCAGCGGGGTCACAACTTCCAAAGTATCCTATGGCCCAAGAAATCAATTGTTTCTTGTCCAAAAACGCATTTATTTGGATTGATAATCAGTCCAAATTCTTGAAGACTAATAAAAAGTGTACAAAGGTGTTCCAAATGTCCATCCTTATTTGCACTGGCCACTAAAATGTCATCGAGGTAAATGAAGACATCGGTCATACCACATCTGAAAGCATCCATCTCCCGTTGAAATGATTGAGCAGCATTCTTTAACCTAAATGGGATTTGTAAAAATTCAAACAACCTGAACAGGGTAATTATTGCTGTTTTTGGAATGTCTTCCGGCTCTACTGGTACTTGGAGATTGCCACGCACCAAGTCTATTTTTGAGAAGATCTTTGCTCCATGCAAATTAGTTGAGAAATCCTGAATATGAGGTATCAGATAATGATCCGGAATGGTGGCGGCGTTAAGCCATCTGTAATCTCAATATGGTCGCCAACCTCCATTGTTTCAGGACCTTATGTAATGGGGATGCTCAGGGGCTGTTGGAACTACGAATTATGCCTAGTTCCTCCATCACGGCAAACTCTTCCTTAGCTAAACATAGCTTCTCTTAAGGCATGCGATGCACTTTAGCATGGATAGGTTGGCCCTTAGTACAAATGTGTTGAGTAACATCATGCTTTGCAATGGAAGCAGAAAACTGTAGAGTAGTAATCTCAGTGAAATCTTCCAACATCTCGACGAATTCATCCACTGGTTTACTTAAATGTTTGGAGGAGCAGAGCGGGGTATAGGCATCTACCAGAGGAATGGTCTGCAAAGTAGTTCCATCTATTAGCCAATGCCCTTGAAAGTCGACAAGGAATGAATGAGCCCGAAGAAAATCTGCACCAAGCAACAATTTAGATACTATTGCCATAATGAATGGCCAAGTGTAAAGATGAATCTCGAACTTGATATTTATCTTTCTGGTGCCAAAGGTCCGAATTTTGTAACTGTTGACTGCTCATAGTTGCAAGTCCGGGGGTAGGATGGTGTGTGTCAAAACCGGTAGGTTTTATCTTAACATCAACTTCTGAACCCGTGTCCACCAGAAATATTTGCTGGGACAACTGGTCCCACACATACAGTAGGCTTGCAGGTTTTTCGCCAATTGCTGCAGCCCTTACTGGCGGTTTGCCTGGGCATTTCCTGCAAATGAGCAGGGTGGAAGGTACTTGTGGCCATTTACTCCCCAAAGCCTGTTATAATAACACCAAGACGAGGTGTCCACAGGCTACTTGCCCATTCTGGGGAGTTGTCTGTTTGTAGAGAGCAAGGTGCTAAGAGCACGAGAGTGTGACACAAGATCAAGAGTGGAGGGATTGGTTGGGGTGCGGACTCCCAACCCATCAAGATGTAGTAAGTTTGATGCCCCTTCCCTACAGAACATAATATCCGTAATAAAAGTGCTTTTAAAATGTAATTCTTGCTGGCATGTGGTGGCTCCCGTAGGAAGTCACCAACCTTCTTAGTGACTGTCTGGTCCAGGGCACTGGCAAGATGGTAATAACAAGTGGTGTCCAACTTGACTTTGCAAAGATGAAATTGCGCTTCAGCCTGTTGGAACCACACAGTTCAGGGTCAGCTGTCCAGAAAGGTGGTAGTTTCACAGCAACGGCTGCAGAGTCCATGTTTATCCAAAAATACATTTTTGGACTCATCAGGGTCACCAATTGTGGCCACTGGAATTGCAGTGGACACGAAATAACAACACAATCTTAGAGTAAATCAAACAGATTTACTCTTCATAACCTGCGCAACCTTTTAAAAGCCCCAAACACACGCCCAACACCCACTGACATCATCACGCACTGACATCACGTAGCTGGTTCGATGCCTTCTGGGATCTGTAGTGCTGCCATAGCATCGGTACACAACTATGTATTTCAGCACGCCATCTATCCATCCCCAAATAAATATCAGATTTCCACATTACTGCTATGCATTTCCTCACCACTGCTAGGGCAATCATTATGAATTCTTTTTGATATTCATTTAATTTCAATTCCAATTTTGTATCAAATATATTCCCAAGTAGAAAAATACTTGAATCCTGTGGAAATTTAACTTTTGTAACTCGTTCTAAAAATAAAGCTAAATTCTATCCAAAAAAGTGTTAATTTTGGACATACCCGTCGAATGTAAAAAAGTACCTATATCCTGATTACATCTAAAATATTTAGCTGAAATTTTTTAATTTAATTTCTGAGGAATTAAATATAACTGATGTAAAAAAATTATATAATGAACATCTAATGTTTTGGTCATACTGTCTTGATAAAGTTCTAAGCAAGTTTTCTCCTGAATACTTATATTTAAATCTGTCTCCCATCTTTGTCTTGACTTATGAACTCCTTGTTTACACATTCCTTTTTGCAAATTTGATTACATAATAGAAATGAACTTTTTAATAGATGTATCTGTAATTTAAAAAAAGTTTGATGATTATAGATATAGGTCATGATTGATATAAATATTGCACTCTAGGAAATATATTTTTTACAATTAACCCTACCTATTAAAGTTAAATCCACCCATTTCTTTAAATCTTCATCAATTTTCTTAAGCAAAGTTGTATAATTAAATTTATATAGGTTATGTACATTTTTATCTATTTTAATACCCAAATATTTAATTGCATCTGTTTGCCATTTAAACTGACTTTTGCTTTTACACTGTGTATAATTTGCTGTAATCCAAAAGCATTATTTCATTCTTGTCACAATTTATTTTATAACCAGATAATACACCATATTTATGTAATGATCTTTCTGGTTCAGTCAAATATATAACATTGTCTGTAAACAAAGTGATCTTGTGTTCTTTTCTACGCATTCTAAAACCTTTTATATCAATATCAGATCTAATCAATTCAGCGAAAGGTGCTATTGCTGAAATAAATAATGAAGATGACAAAGGACATCTTTGTCTACTTGATCTAGTTAATGAAAAAGATTCTGATATTTTCCCATTTGTTACCACTCTTGCTTTAAGTCCATAAATAAAGCTTTAATCCAATTAATAAATGTAGGTGGTATCCCAAATTTTTCTAATATTTTAAATAAAAAATCCCATTCTCACCTATCAAATGCTTTTTCTGTGTCTAAAGTGACTGCTACACTTAGTTCTTGTTATCTGCATTCAATGTATTATACTCATTAATTTTGTTATGTTATCTACGGATTTTCTTTTTTAACAAATCCAGTTTAATCCATATTTATTAATTTAGGTAAATATTTAGCTATTCTATTTCCTAGCATTTTAGATATTATTTTACATTAGCATTCAATAATGAAATGGTTTCAAAGGATCTTTCTCTTTTTTTGGAATCACTTATTATTGCAGTCTTAAATGAGTATGGGAAATCATGCATCTCTCCTACCTGATCATAAAAGGAGAAATTAATAACTCTTTAAATGCTTTGTAAAATTCAAGGGGGAAAGCCATCTTCTCCTGCAGACTTTTATTTTGTAATGAACCCAATGCTTTTTTAACTTGTATCAGAGTAAATAGAGTAGCCAATACTTTTTGATCTTCTAAATTTAATTTAGGTAAATTTATCTGAGATTTTAAAATATTCCATTTTATTGTCATCCTTTAGAGATTCTGATTGATACAAATTTTTAGAAAATCTTTTAAAAGTTTCATTTATTTTTAGTGATTTATAGCTATTTGCCCTAGATATTTTCTCTGTTTTTAATTGCCATGCAAGGACCTTATGTGCCCTCTCACCCAATTCATAATATCTTTGTTTAGTTCTCAATTTGTCTCTTTCCATTTTATATGATTGCAAATGTGAAAAATGGTTGAAAGTAATTAAACTCACACCATTCTGTGAAAAGTGATGGAATGCAAAGTATGTAGATTAGAGCTTGAGAGTAGACAGTACTAGCAAGTGGACGCCTTCTTATCTCGAGCCCCAAGGATACAAGGATCTGGTTCAGGCTGGTACAGTGACCTAAGGTAGTCTATAGCTAGCACTGCGCTTGCTTAATAGAGACATGAATATTAACTTAGACACCCCTAAGGAGGGAATGAACTAATTAACATAACATGCGATGCATGAAGAGGGAGGAACTGAGTGATACCTGGATTGATGGAAAGGAGAAGGAGAATGTTGTAATGTCTTGGGATTCTGACTGGAAGAAGGTAAATGAAGGTGGGGTAATGTTGAGCGCGGTTCTGTACAAAGGAGTGATGATTCTGAACCTCCGGTGTGTCTCCAGACCAGGGACACCCGACTCTGCAGACACGAAATAAAGCTGAACCTGTTCTCCAAGACTTTGTCCCCAGCATAGGGTTGTGGCATAGGGTTCACACAACCTGACGCAACGTATTCACTTGACACGCTTCCCCTCCTTCAGCCCGTCTTGAGGCAGTCGCCAGCAGCCCACAGCTTGCGTAGGTTCCTCACGTCGAGTCATCAGCTGCTCACTGCCTGTGTGTTCTTCAGCCTTAGGGTCTTTTGGTGATCCACCATCATGGTAACAGTCCCATGGGGAGTCTCCTCTGCGAGGCTCATGTCTCATTGTAGTCTTCCTTGCTTCAGCGCAAGACACCAGCTTTGGATCTTTCATACACTGCATCTCGAAACTGAATTTAATCATATTTTCCGAGAGTATCCCAAACAACAAGATCATTAATTTCTCAAAATGGAAAATCTCCAAGAAAATCAGTCAACAGCACATTTTTCAACAAACCATTTTACAGCCTTTCATTCTTGATGAGTTTAAGTGTTTCATATTTTAGAAGACCACATTTTTAGACTATAAAACTCTCTGCATCTTCCTCCAAATCATTGATATATAGTCTAAAAAGCCAGGGTACAGAAAAGACCATGGGTCACCCATCTGTTGCATCCCACTAATCACAGTATCCAACACTTTTGCAACTCTGACAAGAATATTGAAGACACAGAACATATAATAGCATAGCACAGGAGCGGACCCTCCCATCCACATGTCTGCGAGAGAACATGATGTCCAATCAAACTAAAAATTTGCTGCTTACACTCAATATATATCCCTTCACAGGTCTATGCAGAAGCCTCTTAAGCTCTATTATTGTATCTGCTTCTATCACAACTTCTGGCATCTCTTTCCAGGCACCTACCACTCTCTATACACTTGCCCTGAACATATCCCTTAAACGGGTGGTACAATTAGTTACAGTGCAATGCTGTTAGAGCCAATGACTTGGGTTCAAATCCTGAAGCATTGTCTTTCAGGAGCTTGTACATTTTCCCTATGTCTGCATGGGTTTCCTCCAGGTGTTCTGCTTCCCCCCACCCTTCAAAACATATGTTAATTGGGGTATGTGGGCAGCATAGGGTTGTGGGCCAGGAGGGCCTGTTACCTTGCTGTATATCTAAAAAAAATACTTCCTTCCCCTCACCTTAAACATTTCCTCTAGCCTGTGATGTTTGTACCGAGAGGAAAATATTCTGACAGACCAATTATTAAGGCCTCATGATTTTATGCAACTTCAACAGGTCTCCCCTAAGCCTCCTACAACTGCAGAGAAAACAAACCAAGTTTGTCTGAACTCTCCCCAAACTCATACCCTCTAATCCAGGCAATATCCTGGCAAACCTCTTCTGTAGCTTACCAAAGCCTCCACATCCTTCCTGTAATGGAGCAATCAGAAGAGCATAGTGTAGCCAAATCAGTGTTATACAACAGCCACATAATTTCCTTACGTTTATACTCAATGACTCACCCAATGAAGCCAAGCCTACTATATGCCTTCTTGACCGTCCTATCTACTTGTGGCCACTTTCAATGAGATATAGACCTGGACACCTAAATTCCTCTGTATATCAAGAGCCCTGTGTACATTCTCCTCAAATTTGACCTCCCAGGTGCTGTAGGTTTCCGTGAGGGGCGCTGGACTAAGTGGCAACTCTGTCTGCCTTATAGTAGACAAAAGTTAAAGAATTTCATACATGTTATATTCTAAATGTAGTATTACATGACAATAATGGAACCATTATTTTTACCTAAATGCACTTGTTCAGATTAAATTCCATCTGCCATTTCACTGCCCATCTCTATAAATAATCTATAGCCTATTGTTTTCTTTGATAGCCCTCTACTGTCCACAACTTCAATCTTGTATCATCTCCAAACTTACTAACCCACCCAGCAATTTTTTTCATCGAAGTCAACAAACAAGTCCTGACACCGATCCCTGCGGACAACTGGTCCCAGCCCGAATAATAACCTTTCACCACTACACTCAGTTTTCCATTGGCCAGCTGTTTGGAACTTGAATTCTGCAACAGTCTTGCACCATATCGACAAAGCTGGTAATTTTAAACTCTTCTACCACCTCTTCATCTTCATACTAGGGAAAGAAAATTCAAATTTGTCATTATAGCGTAGCATTTTAATTAATGATCGCAAGCATCTGCACCTTCTGAATCAGTCTACCATGAAGGATCTTGTCAAACCTCTTACTCAGTCCATGTATACAACATCCACTGCCTTGACTCCATCAACCAACTTTGCCATCTTTTCAAAAAACTCGATCAAATTCATAAGGCATGATCTTCCCCTCACTAAGCCATGCTGACTATCCCATGCTGTCTTTCCAAATGTCCAGAACACCTATTTATAAATTGTTTCCCTACAACTGATGGCTGATCATTTCCTTTTCTCTCTTTAAGAAAGGTACAACATCAGTTACCTTCCAGTCCTCTGGGAGTTCTCCTCTCACTAGTGAGGATGCAAAGATCTTTGTCAAGGCCCCAGCAATCTCTTCACCTGCCTTTTTCAAAATTCAGAAATATATCCCATCAGACCCAGGAGATTTATCCACCTTAATGTTCCTCAAAAGACTAAACACAACCTCTTTCTTGATCCCAAAATGCCCTAATAAGGAGCATTCCCCTTATTATGCTACTTATCGCTGTCCATTTCATGATGCAAAGTAATAATTTAGTACATCACCCACTTCCTCGGACTCCGTGCATAAATTCTCTCCTTTACCCTTGAGTAGTCCCATCCTTTCCCTAGTTATCCTTGCTTTTAATGCAAATACAAAATGCCTTGGTGTTTTCTTTAATTTTTCTTGCCAAGGACATTTCATGACCTTAATAATCCTATGCTTTATTCCCCCAGGGCCCTGACTGATTGTAGCTTAAATATGTCTACTTTTATCTTCATGACTAAGTTCATGGCCTCTTTCCTAGAGGAAAGTCCTCTTATCCTTACTGTGAATCCTTATCCTTTCTTTGCACAGGAACATGCCAGTCCTGGACTCAAATTAGTTGGTCCTGAAACAACTTCCACATGTTAGCTGTGATCTTACCTATAACAGCTGCTCCCAGTTTTTACACACCTTAGCTCCTGTCTAATCATGTCGCATTCCATATAACATATAACCATATAACAATTACAGTACGAAAACAGGCCATCTCGGCCCCTCTAGTCTGCACCCATTTAAGTGAAACTCCACTAGTTCCACTTAACTGCTCCCTGCCCATAACCCTCCAGCTCCCTTACATCCATGTACTCATCCAACCTTCTCTTAAATGACAGAACTACCTCTTCCAGAAGGTCATTCCACTCAGCCACCCCTCTCTGAGTGAAGAAGCATCCTCTTATATTACTCCTAAAGTCTTGCCTCCTAACCCTTAACTTATGGTCCCTCATTCCAATCTCCCCTACCCTCAAGGGGAAGAGCCTATTCGCATCTACTGTCTATCCCCCTCATAATTTTAAATACCTCTATCAGATCCCCCCTCAACCTTCTATGCTCCAATGAATAAAGATCCAGTCTATTTATTTGAATGTGTCACAGTTCCTCAAATAATTTCAAGCCAGTTAAAAGGTAATCACTAATTCAGAGCACTTATAAAGATATACGAGGTACCGTATCAAATGCTTTTATGAAAAAGAAAAACTTTGCCTCATAGACAAAGGTCTACAGATAAATGATCAGAAGGATAGAGGCAGCAAGTAGCCAAATGGAGTTGTGGGGAAGTTCAAAGGAGAGACTTTTTTTTGTATTTTGACCTTTCTAATTTTACAAATTGAATAAAATACTGAATTTCATGATATTAACAATTATAAACAATTTCTCAATGTTTTATGCTCCAAAAAAATCCTTATGGTTTCTCAGCAATGGAATAAATGAACAATATCTAAGATTTTTTTCTGATAATAAACTTATAACCATATAACCATATACAGCACAGAACAGGCCAGTTTGGCCCTACTAGTCCATGCCGGAACAAATCACATAATCAATTACAATTTTTGGAGAACTTCTCATACAAATTTGTGAACCTTCATGCCATGATATTGCAACAACTCTGTCCAGCACTGATATAAATATAAATTAAATACCTCATGTTTCATTGTAAAAAACTCCCCTCCTCCAATTCCTTCCAGGGCAAATGCTTGTACAATGGGCCACTTCTCAACAATGAACATGTCAAACTTCTGAACATGGCCTATAAATAGCAATGATCACACAATGAGGTAACCAAAGAATGCAAATACATATACACAAAGCATAGGAATAAAAACAGGATGTAGTTAATTCATCAACTGTTCCATAGCAAGGAAAGACAAACAAATATTCCAACCCGAACATTGAATAATGAATTTTTGCTTTGCTAAATTTAAAATTAAATCAATACAAATCAGTATTATTGGACAAATTCTAAATGGGTAAGAAATAATTCAGGTTTTCACTCTGTTCCTCCCTGATACAAATTATCCAACAAAATAACTAATTTCTATGCAAGGTGTTCTTATAATCTTCACCTTTAAATGGCAGAAAAGAAGAATTGAATGGTTATACCACAGAAAATGACTTGGCCCGTCGTGTCCACAATGCCTCTTGATGAGAGTAATTCTCAAGTTCTACCCAGTCAGACCCTTCTCTGTTGCTTTGCAAAATTTTTCTCCACTATATATTTATCCAGTTACCTCTTCAAGGCTATAATGGAACCTGCTTCCATCACATCTGTAACCAGTCTATTCCCAATTCCAAACACGAGCTGCATGAAATATTTTCCCTGATATCATTATTCAGTTTATTATCATTTCATGCCTTATTAACTTTACAGGAGAATAACAGACAAAATTATCAGAGTGCATGAAGAATGCTATTGTGGAATACAAGAGGTCAAATAAAAGTTCCATGCACCCCAGATTTTTTTTTAACTCTTGCCTGAATATTTATGCTGAAACCATTCTACATTATAGACAAAGAATGAAGAACCTTGAAAAGGAAGATATTGTCCACAAAAACATCCTGCAGGACTTTGCTTAACCTTTTCACATAAAATTTATAGTGCTGGGAAGCAATGTTGCCTTTACCCTGAAAGCTGTATGGAACTTGAATTCTGCAACAGTCTTGCACCATATCGACAAAGCTGGCAATTTTAAACTCTTCTGCCGCCTCTTCATCTTCATACTAGGGAAAGAAAATTCAAATTTGTCATTATAGTGTTTTAATTAATGACAAAATATAGTTTATTAAAAAATTAGAAGGGGGTTGGAATACTGCAATTTGCAGAATCTCCTGAGATCTCCAGCTATCTGAAGACGACGCTCGGTGCTACAAGGATCTTTTTGCCAGCAAAATATAAACCTACTTGACCTCATCCTTACTGTGCAAGTGCATCTGTCCAGGATACCA